>NC_056582.1:20921852-20930472 GCF_018340385.1 Cyprinus carpio | reverse complement strand
TTTTCTCTGTCTGTCTGTCTGTCAATTCAATCAATCTAATTTTAATATGTGTGCTTATTGGCATGATAATTGTTGCAATGTATTGCCAAAGCATAGTGTTTATAGACATTTGAATCTATATACATGCATGTATATACATTTAAAAAATAGGAATAAATAACATTTTAAAATTCTAAACAATTTATAATTCAAATGTAAAAGTGTGTGGTGTATGTTTCAGGTTTGTGGTGTGTGTGTGTGTGTGTGTGTAGGCGCATCACTGATTTTGTTGACTCCTCCTCTTTTTTTGTGATATGTGTAATTACCGCATTTCGCTAGTAAGATAGCCTTGTTTCTTTTTCACTGTAATGTCAAAATACTTCAAAGTTGTGTTTTGTTCAACATTTTGAAGCCAGGGTAGCATTTCAAATTTGGGATAAAAATTTATTTTCAATTTCCTTCATAGTTAGAGTAGCTGGTGAGGAAGTTGTTCTTGCCCCACTCTCCCCATGATTACAGTAAGGCAGATATGGCTCTCTCTCTGGGCAGCCAGTGCTGCTCGATATCTGCCTGTTCTATAGTCAGAGTATGACTGCTTCAGTCTGTACCTCGCCATCTGTCTTCTTAATTTACAGTCTTTAACTGTACTCAGATATTCTGGTAGCTGTGTAATCTCTATTTAGGCCAAATACATCTTAAGCTTACTTTGTTTTCTGTTGTTTCAGCCCAATAAGTTAGATAATTTTCTTTTTGTGCTTTTGGTTATTTGGTTGGGGCCAAATTGTGGATGGATATTTCTGTGAGTCCTGATGCTGGCTGTTGTTAGTCGTGGTTATTTGCTTCTGCAGCTTCTTCAGGATCATCTGAATCAGGGACTTTTTCAGGTCTACTTCTATGGTTTTTAAGGGCTTCAAAATGGTATATTGGGGCCGCCATTTTTAGGTGTTTCCAAATTTGATGGCTCGTTTCAAATGTGCATTAGTAGAGGGTATTGGTTTGAGCCTCTGCCCTGCATGCGTTGTTCGTAGTTCCTCTGACTCTGGAGGATACTCTACAGAATCCCATGCAGGGCTTCAATCGGATTTTTGGGTCCCATTTTTCAAATTCGTGATTCAGAGAGGGACTCTACACTCTTACTGCCATATAATGCAATAGGTTCAATGACTGGATTGGAATATTCTTGAGCTAGATTCGAATCTGGTATTTCAATTTGGATAGATTTTTTGATGGAATAAAAGGACCTTTTCTCGCTTTCTCTCTCTTTCTTTCAGTTCATTCACAGCCAAATTTAGCTTACTTTCAGCTGCACTCCATCTTCTTGCCTGAGGTATGTGTAGTTTCCAGGCATGTCTCATTTTGGTCAAGTACTTCAAGGGTGAAGCTGTGTCTCTTTCCCCTGAATCCTGGGTCTCTTTCTGGAATGTTATTAGTACTTTTAGTTTTGTTTTTAGGATTTAATGGTCAGGGCCTAGGAATCTGAGTAGAACGGTGCAGGATGCCCAGTTCTGCTGTAGACTCTCTTCTGCTGGAGACAGCAGAACTAGATCATCTGCAAAACAGCAAGAGCTTTTATGTTGGAGTCATGGTGTGAGGCCAGGTGCCGCTGATTGTTCTAGGACTGTCGCTAATTCATTAATGTAGATATTTCTGAAGAGGGTCGTGATATGTGGACAGCCCCTGCCTCTGCCACTCCCCGCCTTGGAGTGAAGAATTCTTGTTCGTTTATTTCCAATTTTAATTATGCATTGATTCTTTGAATACATTGTTTTTATATAATATTGTATGTTTTACTCCTCTAATTACCTGATTCCCAGGAAGTTTTACAGCAGACTTCAAGTGCCAAATTGAATCAAAGGCCTTCTGGAAATCTACAAAGCAAGCAAATATTTTGGATTTGTTTTTGCTAATGTATTTGTCGTATCAGGGTGTGTAGGGTAAGATGTGGCTGATGTTCTATAATTCTGTAAGAATCTAATCTGATTTTGCTGAGGACATTGTGCTCGTGTGAGGAAGTGTACTTAGTCTTGTGTTGATGATATTACAGAACAGCTTCCTAGATTACTGCTCACAGATGCCCCTCTGTAGTTGTTTCTGGGTCTGATTTGTCTCCCCTACTCTTTGAATATGTATAAAAGTGCAGGAGTCCTTGATTCCAGGCTTCAGGAAATGACTGGGAATACTCAGAAACTAAGCTGGAACAGTTTTAGTAGAGCTTATCTTAATTTGTGCTCTGTGTTCTTGAGCATTCTTACTGAGGATGCCATCTGGGTCCACTTGCTTTTGTTTTTAGGGCCTGGATTTTATCAATTGCTCCATTTTCTGGGTAATGGGGTAGTCTAATGGGTTTGATATTTTACTAAATTGTATGTTCCATAAGTGAATCATTTTTTTCATATTTTTGGGTTTGTTCTTGGGTTTATTGTAATTTCACTATAAAGTTGTTCGTTAGATTTTTCCAGGTGTCTCTGCATTTTTTTTGTATGGCCGTTTTGTTCATGATGTTTCTTTTTTATGCAAGTGATTCCAGTTGTCCCAGAAATTGTTAGAATTTTACGGATTCTTCAATAGTTTTGAGTTGATTTTGGATGTAATGTTTCTCTTTTTCTGAGGTACTTTTAGAGTATTGTTTTGAGTTTCTTCTACAATATTGATGTGGCGAATCTGCATTGTTTGATGTCGGTGTTTTTGATTTGATAATTGTCTTAATTTTTTCTCATGGTTTTACAGCCTAAATCAAATCCATTTTTCATTTTCTTGTGTTGTTTTATGGATTTTCTTTAGAGAATGGAAGTTAGATAAATTGGCCAAATATGTAAATATATACTATGTTCTCTGGCAGCCAGATTGATACTCATCTTGATTATGAGGATAAATTTGCCTAGAAAATTGCCCATAAGTAGACATATACTTCTTTTGGATGGCTAATTGCTGTCAAATATTTCCTTTTTCTGTGCTGTTTTGTCTCTATCTGTAATTCTCTCTAATGTTGTATAGCTTACTGGGCTGTGGAATGTATGCCTGCATTTGTTGTCCCTCTTTTAGTAAACAGTAAATTGACTGTATCTGATAGGGTGTTAGTGGCTCTGACTGTGAATGCCTGGAAAGAGAATGGATCTAAATCTGTGATCATGTAATCTTACTGCTGGAGCAAACTAAGGAAATGAACTGTAGGTGCAATTCTTCCCAAGAGAGCTCCTCCTTACCTGCCATTGACTCAGGTGCACACTCCAGCTTTCCTCATAGAGCTCCCATCAGAAGCTTCCCCTGCTTTATCTACTTGGTCATCAGTGTTATTTCTCTTGGGAAGTTTATACATTTGTAAAGCTCTGGTCCAAAAAAATGGCTATTCCCATTATCTGTGGTGTAGCCAGAAGAGACTCTGTCCCAGATTTAGATCTCAAGAGACTATACCCTGGGCCTCCAAGTGGTTTATTTGACTCGTGGGAGAGATTCCAAAAGATGTCTCTTGGCTATAGTATGGATTCAGAGGGAGGAAGAGTAGAGGAGTTTGCTAAGAAAACATCTTTAGTGGTTTGTAAGGTGCTTGTTGATTTTGGAGCTAGATATGTGATTCTTTCTTTTTTAATTGTTTGATGTATTTGGTTAATTTCTTTGTTTGTGCTAGATTATGATGCTCCCCCCTGAATCTCTTTCCCACGGTGATTTTTTTCATGTTTTATAGAGGATAAAAATATTTCTACAGCATCCTGGAGGAGCCAAAGAGTGATTTCTGATTGCCTTGCTTGCATGTTTCCTGTAATATTATTATGTCCATGTCTGAAATGTTTTTTTCTAAAATCTGATAGTTTTAGTTTGTAGCCAAAACTGGATGTGAATTAATGCCTTTGTATATTCCATTGTATTAGAAGTACGATCTTATTTTGTCAACAAAATGTAAAAAAAAAATCTTAATTCAATACACCCTTAAGACATTAAGCCCCTAGGAGCTGATATGGTAAACCCAAGTCCAAATACAAGCAGTACTGCTGATCAAAGAGTATGTGTATACATTGAATGTGTTTTTTGAGCTTTTTTATACAGTGTTATATATTGTGTGTATGTCTGTTACTCACTACTACTGTACATTCTAATGTCTGTCTCTCTCTCTCTCTCTCTCTCTCTCTCTGTCTGTGGTCCTCGACTCTTACTCTGCAGTTTCTCGTCTTCCTCACCTCTGTCTCCCATCCAGGTGCATTACAAACATTATTATGACCTTTCTGAAGGTCACGATGACGTCTGGCAGTGGTCAAAAACACTTTTAAAGCTTTTTAGGTTTTAAATGTTCACTTGGTTTTTATTGTTTATATATTGTATTGCACTAAACATCATTACATTTTCAAACTTATTGTTTCTGTTATATTTATTTATTTGTCCATTTGTTTTGTGTATATTTATATCTATTTTTTATTTTTATTTTTTATATTTTTCTAAGACTGCTGTCAAAGGAACTTAATGTTATTATTGGTTCTGTTATATTGTACACTTTAAGTATTTCTTTTCTTTTTATTTGTTATTTTATTTATTATATTTTTTTGTTTTGTTTATATTTAAGTGAATTTTCTAAGGCAGGTGTCAAAAATATTAAACTTTTACATTTTCACACTGTTATTATTGTTTATGATGTATTTTATTTTTTATATGGATATTTTCATTTTATGAAATTATTTTTTATTTAATCAACGCTTTTTCCAGGTAAACTAAAGACAGGTGTCATAAGTACTGAATGTTTTTTACTATATATTTCTATTATATTGTAGATTTATTGATTTATTATTTATTTATTTTTTTATGTTGAACTTCTTTTTTTTTTTTTTTTTTTTTTTTTACTTTCTAAGGCAGGTGATAAAAGCACAATGTTTTTAAATGTTCTTTTTTTTTTTTTTTTTTTTTTTTTACTTTCTAATATATATATATTATATAGTATATATATATATATTATTATATATATATATATATATATATATATATATATATATATATATATATATATATATATATATATATATATAGTTTTTTTACCTGGTCATTATTTATTTCGAACGGTATAGTTTCTGTAACCATCATCATGTGGTCGGTATAGTTTTGTAATTGGTCATCATGTAGGTTCCCCAGAATCAGACCCCCTCGCTGGTGATGATTATGATGTTGATTGTTGATGGTTGTGGTTTAGATTTGATCTTTTATTGATACTGAAGATCAGTGTAGCTGAAGTTAAGATCTGAAACTCTTCTGTCTGTAACGTCTCGCTCTCTTCTCACTTCATGCTCACACAGAGGACGCCGAGGAAGGTGAGCTCTGCCCTCTAGTGACCTCTGACCTCTTCACCTCCACACACGCGTGTGTGTGTGTGTGTGTGTGTGTTACTAACACACGTCTCTGGTTTCAGGTCTTTTCCAAACTGTTTGCGGTCGCGCGGAGCAAAGTGACGCTGAGCGCCGTGGTGATGAAGAAGAGGAGAGAGAGTGTGTTCTAAAAAAAAAATATGGGGGAGGGGAATTGGCCGGTACGCTCACCTTCAGGACACTCCATGAACGCAGAGGATTCTGGGGGCTTACACCAGTGTCCTCTTTCTCGTGTCATTTCCTCTGTCTGTCTCTGTGTTCATGGAGAAGCTCGGGACTCTTAGACGCCTCTGTCCTCCTCCTCCCGCCGACGCTTCCTCGAAAAGATCACAGTGACTCTGAGCGGGTCACCATCCACTAGAGGACCTAGTTGAGAACACTGAACTGTATCAATGGTTCCACCGTCTCTCTGCTGTACAGACGAACTTCCTGTGCTTCATCATTCCATCCATCCAGACTGTGTTTCCTGTACAGACGAGGGATTTGAAGCTGCTCACTGTAGAGCGTGATGTGAGATAAACGTGTGACTCACGCTTCCTTCAGAGCAGAGAAACAGATTTTGAAGCTGCTCACTGTAGAGCGTGATGTGAGATAAACGTGTGACTCACGCTTCCTTCAGAGCAGAGAAACCACACACACACACTCCACTTACTCCACCACTCCACTCACACAACAACCACATGCACATATATACTAATGGAACACACACTCTCTCTCCTCTCTAATGCCACACACACACACACACACACACATATACATATGTACACTCCTCACACACACACACACTCTCTTTCCTCTCTTTACACACACATCTCTCTCTTTTTCATCTCTCTGCACGCACACACACACACACACTTTCTCTCTTTCTCTCATTTTTTGCATTTAGTTTTATCTTCATGTCTTCTTCCTTGAGCGTCATCATTCCGGAATGTTCCATTCATAATTCTTTTATTTATTTTTCAGTTTGATTAAAGTGAATCGCTGCACGTTCACGTGTGGATTGTTTATTTGTTTGTTCATGGGAATCATTTGATGACAGTAAGATTCCTTCCGAATGAACCGATTCACTTTCAGAGTCGTCATGAACTGATTCAGAGCACTGAATCTCAGTCAGTGTGCTTTACTTGTAAATCTCTTTCAGAAGTGGATCGTGTTCATGTCTTGGAGTAGGGGCGGGCGATACAACGGTTCACCGCTAGAGGGCTTCGACTGTTGTCTGTGGTCACAAAAACATATCGTTTGCACACACTTTTAAGCATTGCTGTTTAAAAACAAGTGATTTTAAGCTATTTGAAACAATCAGCAGTGAAAGAGCTCGTCTGGTTATATGTGCACGAGTTATTTTACACATGTGAAGTTATTTTTGCCGCTTTATAGGCCTTGAACAATAAATACACATTTGTTTGTGTGCAAGTATCCTAAGTAGTAAACAGTAATTTTGGTCTTCAGTGAAAGCAAACAGCTGAGAAAGAAACACGTGTAACAGTATATAAGACCACAGCTCTTAAAGTGACAGCAGTCTAATATTCCTGCTGTCTGTCCTTCACGTTACTCACACAACAAACGAGAAAATCTCTCACTGCTCTTGACTAGATCAGATGTTTCATTTGAATTCCTCTGTCACTTTGCTTTCCCAGTAACTTTTTCTCTTGATTTAATCTTCAGACATTATCACTGGGTTTCTGAAACCGTTTAAAGCGCATCAGGTGCGATCAGCTCTCGTGTGTGTGAAGGGTTAATGCACAGTGAAGAAGCTGAAGTCAGTCCTTCTTTATTATCATGAATCTCTGGCTTCATACAGTATGAAATATCAGATTTCTTATGTTTGACACGAGACGTTTATTTTTCAAGTATTGAAGCACAATCTGTAAAACGGTTTCTCTTCACAGAGAGAAAAACTGAGTTCATAAACCTGTGCATGCCGATACAACAGTGATCAAACACTTATTACTCAGATTCTGCTGCTCCGTTCGAGCCAGTCATAATTATAATAATGTATAATAATGTTCAAGACTAAATGAGCCACTAAAATCAGCACCGGTGGCCAGAGAAATAAACATCAGAAACAAAGGACTGTGTTGGATTCACATGAAATTATAAGAAATCACCTACAGACGCGGTTCTCAAGCTTTCAGAGTAAAAGTCCCCTTCATCCAACACTCTGTTCAACAGTAATTAGGACAACCATTTTCATTAACAGAGATTGGGGAACTAATATATATTTAATTAACTATAATTAATTTCGTGATTAAAAAAAAATCTTCTTCAATCGACGACACACACACTCGATACTGACACACACTATAATTGATACATACACACACACACTCTCTCATATTGACACACACACACTCTCTCTGATGATTTCAGATATCACATTTACACACACACACACACACTTCAGATACTACGCTGACTCTCGATACTTCACACACACACACTCTCACTCTGACACACACACACACACCTCACACACACACCAAACACACACGACCACACACATACCGTATACTCACACATTAATCCTTCCTCATACTCAGATACTGATTAATGTTTTTAGAAACACCTCTTTCATAATTTATATCATTATCACTTTCTTCATACAAAATTACTACACAGTCATTCTCTCACGCTCAGCCATTACACACAATCTCATACTGATACACAGCACACACACGGCGACACACAAGCTGACACACACACTCATACCAGATACACACACACACACACAGTCCTCTCAGCGATAATTAGGGAGCACTCTCATACCAGCCACTGGTGAAAAACACACTCTACTCTCATATCAGATATTAATAATAATAATAATACACACTCTACCAGATACACTCATACTGGGATACACACACACACACACACTCCTCATACTCAGATTACCACTGATATTTCTGCTTCATCAATACTGGCCCAAATGAACTGTAAACGCCCGCCTGTCAATCATCACACTAACCCCCTCTCTAATACATGCAGATCGATAGTCTCCTCAAGTGGCGGCGTGTGTGATCAGAGGAACCAGCTGCTAGTCCTACCATGCTTCATTAGAGGAAGTTGTTTGAGATCTTGCTGCTGGTGTTCAAACAGGTCCTCTGCTCTCTGGCGCTTCTGTAAGCTGCCTCCTGAAATACACCGGCCAAACTCTGATGGTGTTTTAGCATCTATCCCAGAGTTTTATTTACAGCTTAAAATAAAGATGATTTTTTTAAGCTTTCTATTTATTATTTATAAAAAAATTTGCTAGATTTTCTACTTTATGCCTAAGCATAAAACCAAAATTGCATTTCATA
>NC_056582.1:20905226-20921274 GCF_018340385.1 Cyprinus carpio | reverse complement strand
AATATAAATGAATTCGATTAAAAAAATACCTGCAACCTTTTTTTTTTATTATTATTATTTACAAATGTTTAAAATGTAACAGACTTTGATATAGTTTGATTTTGGCTTCTCATATTAAAGGGGTTTTTGGCATCTCTGGTAAAGGGGAAAAAATGCAAACACACTTAAATAAGCACATATATTAAATAAAGCCACTTATTTTTATAGTCTAAATATATCCCATAATATCTCCATGAAGATGAGGGTGAGATTTGTTAGTTAATCAGATCCTTCCTGAGCCAAAATCCTAAGATTTCTTCTCTATCTTCAGCAGGAGAGAATCTCTAGTGACAGCGACACAGCTCCTGTTCGCTGAGAGCGGCGCCTGGTGGCCGAGGTGTGTACTGCACACTGACACTTAAACAACAACACTGTGAGAAATGAATATGAAAACAGGAGCATACAGCACCATACTGCAGAAAGTTTACTTCAAATCAATGTTGTAAAGCTTGCACTCTCAATGGGCAGATGAAGAGAACAATGTGGAGTTTCATCAAGCAGCTACCATCCCTTCTTTCTTGATCTCTGCTCATCACCATTTCTCAAATGAATCAACTACTATTGAACCTTCCCCATCGCAAGATCACCAAGGGCGGCGGTGGACGAGAACAATAGTTGTTTGAGGATCTGCTTGGTGTTCCAAACAGGTCCTTCTGGCTTCCCAGCCTCACAACAACAAAACCCGATGGTGGTTTACATTCATCTCCAGAGTTTTATTTATGCGCCAAACAAAGATTTTGCTGATATTACTACAAAAAATTGTTAGATTTTCACTACTACATGTCCAAATTCCCAGTAACCACAACATAAAATAAATAGCTAATAAATAAGAATACTAATAAATAGGATAAGCTACTGAATTAAGAAGTGTTTTTAGTGTTTTTAATTTTTCACAACAAAATAACTAAATAGGAAACGGCACAGAACATTGAATTAACCTTATTTGCAAAGCATTTGAAAATCTTACAATGATCTTTGGTTTATTAATGAATTCAAATATTTTAATTTTTATGCATTATCTATTTTTATTGTTTAAACAAAACCTTGAAATACTACATATAGGTGTCAAATAAACGTTTACATTTTTATATCGCATTTATCTGCTACGTTTCATTTTTAAAGCATTTGCAAAAATGCTCATGTAGTTACTAATTTTGGTCTATTTGTTAGACTGTTTCATATCAGATTAAATTAGTACGAAGAAAGGAACAGTACTTTCAGTGAGCGGGATTTCAGACTGTTCTCGATGCAGCTGATGTGAAGATGAGCTTACACTTCTCTTTCAGAGCGGTGTGTGTGTGTGAGAGAGTGTGTGTGTGTGTGTGTGTGTGTGTGTGTGTGTGTGTGTGTGTGTTATTAGTTAATCAGATCCTTCCTGAGCCAAAAATCCTAAGATTTCTTCTCATTCCTCAGCAGGGAGAGAATCTCCAGTGACAGTGAGACATGGTTCCTGTTCAAGAGAGCGGCGCCTGGTGGCCGGAGGTGTACTGCACACTGACGCCAGCAGAAAACAGTTTACCACAGATTTCAGAGAGAGAGAGAGAGAGAGAGAGAGATCGTGTGCTCAGGACGGATCTCAGACTGAATGTGCTTCAGAGGTGAATACTGAGGACACCAGACGCGGAGTCGAATGATCCTAAGAAGTCCTTTCTCTACTTTTAAATGTTTTTCACTTCAGCGTCTAAACTCGAGTCTTACCACAGTTTCTGGCTGTATTGGGTTCAGCTCAAACGTGGTGAACAGGTAATAAATGGATCGAAACTATTCCATAAATATAAATCTTACAAAATATGAAAATAAAAAAACCTTACCGAACTAACATATAGAACATGCATCTCATTGAAATGAAGCATTTGAGTCGGGGTCAGTTAAGGAGGCGCAGCGTGACCTCTGACCTGAAGATGTAGTTCCGGCCGACGTCGGTGATGTCCACCCACCGCAGTCGATGTCGTGGCGGTACGTATCCCAGCAGCCCACAGTGATGGCCCTGACGCCCATGTTATAGCAGGCGTATGTTTAGTCAGGCCTGTTACCGTGGAGACCAAGTAGACATCATTAAACTCTCTCTCTCAGGATCAGCAGAAATAGAGTTTTGGCATGATCACTGTACCTGTAGAGTTATTCTGTGGGGGTTTGTTTTTCACTCCAGTCTAAAATGACACTAAATACATGAAAAAAAATCTATATTTTTACTCCTTATGATTTTAATCTGATTTGAAAAGTGCTCGTCACATTTTTGTTCTCAGCTCGTTATTATCTGATTATTATGCAGAAAATAGTTTTTGAAAAAAGAAAAAGGATTTTGAAGAAGGAAACCTTTTTTAAAGAGAAACTAGTCTTTGGAACAAAAAAGCTTTTGAAAAAAAAATTTGTTTTTGGAAAAAAAAAAAATAAATAAAAGAGTCTGAAAAAAAGAAATGAAAAAAGTATTTTAAAAAATACAAAAATATGAAAAAAATAAAAAAGTTTTTGAAAAAATAAAAAAGTTTTTTGAAAAAAGTAAAAAAATTCTCGAAAAAATTGAAAAGAAAAGACATTTAAAAAAAAAAATATGAAAAAAGAAAAAAGTCTTTGAAAAAGAAAAAAATCTGAATTTTTTTTTTGAAAAAAAAAAGAAACAAGTCTTCGAAAAAAACATTTTGAAAAAAGAAAAACGTCTGAAAAAAGAAAAAAAAAAAAAAGTATATGAAAAAAATATAAAGGTTTTTGGAGAGCCCAAAAAGTGTTCAGCTCATTATTATCTGATCAGTTTTCTGGCGTTATTTTACTCAAGCCGAACAACAACATGGTTCTGAAAGTAAAAATACAATTCAGAAAATCCATAAAGAGAAAAAATGTAAAAATATGATGTATAAAGCTTTAAATGAGCTGAAGTTATCAATATCAGATCCATTAGTTCACCGAGATTTCCTCAGAATTCATTTAAAGATTCAGAGATTCCACTATTCTTTTTTTATGTTATAAATCTTTGATTTAAAAAATCTAATGTTTTCAACAATTAAAAACTCATTCTCTCATTTCAAAAACAATTAAAGGACATTATAAAATGTTAAACATTTTCAGAGAATGGATTAATGCTACTGCCGTTATATTAAAGTAAATAAATATTACATAGATTCATAATTAAGGCTGTCAATTAATTAACTTGTAATCAAATTAATGACACAAGCAAGATGCCCGTTAATTCAATTAATCACAAATAATTGTGAGTGGTAACTTCTACACTCACTACTTTAACTTTACTCAAGTATGTTTTTGGCCAGATACATCAAATTCTTTATAAGTCACTTTCAAAACAAGTCTTCCTGAGACAGAAACAGCTGTTGAGGAGTGATGTCAAATAAGAAATGCCTTGATTAGCATCAGTTTGGTCTTATTTTAAAGCCTGTCATCTCTGATTAGAAATGATTTCTTCCGCCTGGCTTGCGTGTCTCTGTAGCAGTGAGGAGCTTCACCTTCAGGGCAGTACGTGTCCTCCAGACAGAAGCTGGCCTTGTGACCCTCCGCCACTTTTGTGCCGTTCAGGGTCAGGAGGTCGTAGTTTGTGAAGACCTCGATGCTGTGGTAGTGTCTGTAACAGAGGAGGAGCGCGGCTCAGTCACGTGACACAGTCCTGGGCTCTGATTGGCCCGTGAAGCGTCACATGACCCACTCACCGGTGGCACTGGTGCCAGGTCCAGGACTCTCGCGAGGCTCGCGGTCTGAAGTCGGCTCGTCCGAGGTTCATGATGCGTGAGGAGAAGCGCAGCAGCCGCCGGTGACCGTAGGGCCAGGTCATGCGCGCGGCGGAGGACGACAGACAGTTCTCCTCGTGAGCGCAGGTCAGCAGGTTGCCCAGCGGACGTTCCTCCCGATACGCAGACTCCTGCACCAGCCTGCGCGCGATCACCAGACCGGAGCCGCTGAGGGACACACAACACCACACTCATCAATACACACACACACACACAACCCACACTCATCACACACACTCTGCTGCAGCGAACACACAACACACAACATTCGGAGCCTTTTTAATCCGAATATTGTACATTAAACCTAGACCTGTCAGTCGGCCTGACCCCTTCAGAAAACATTGACTTTAAATCCCCTTCAGATTTTAAGTTAACGATTGCATGTTCTGGTTAAATTATGTATGGACAGGAGGTGAATGATGAAATATATCACTTTTTTGGTAAAGGGTTTTAATTTTTAATTTTGACAGTTTTTATGCATACTACATGTGAGCATTTATTTATGATATTATTTTTTGTAAGCATTATTTTGTTTTAATTGTCAATTTGCGGATTTTGGTGATTTATTGAAATTTTTAGTAAGGCTTTTTATTCTTATTATTTTAATTAGTTTTTAATTATTTATTATATTAGTTGACATTTGTATTTTTTTATTCATTGTAGTATTTTTGTTTTGATGTTTTATTTTAAAATGATTTATTTTAATTTGATATTTTGTGATTTCATCCTTTTTGTTAATATTTTCTGAATATTTGTTCATTTGAAATTTGTATGATTTAATTACTTTTTAGTGTTTTATTTTGAAAGTTTTATTATTAATTTGTTTATTTCCACGCACATTTAATTGCTATTTTTGTCCAAAACATTGTTTTTAGTAAGTGTATTATTTAATGTTTAACAAAATATTTATAAGAAAATATTTATGCTAATTTGCCATTTGTATGATTGAGTTAATTTTTTAGAGAAAAGGTTATTTTAGTTATTTAAATATGTATTTATTTTAATTTGACATTTAATTAATTTAATGATTTTAGTTAAGGTTTTTTTTTAAATTTAAATTTTATTATTTGTTACATTTTTAATATATTATAAATAATCAATATTATAGGATATCAAGTACTGGAGATAATGTCATATCTGCTGCTCATAATCACTTTGCATGTGTGACGTCTAGTGCGGAGTGTGTGGTGTGTGTGAGAGGAGTGTTAGTGTGGTGTGTGGTGTGTGTGTGCTGTGTGTGTGTGTGTGCTGTGACGTGTGTGTGAGAGGAGTGTTAGTGTGTTGTGGTGAGGTGTGTGTGTGGGTGTGTGTGGTGAGAGAGTGTTAGTGTGTGTTTGTGTGAGTGTGTGTGGGTGTGTGTGTGTGTGTGTGTGTGATGACGATGTTAGTATGTGTGTGTGTGGTGTGTGGGGTGTGTGTGTGAGACGCAGAGAGTGTTAGTTGTTGTGTGTGTGTGTGTGTGTGTGAGAGAGTGTTAGTGTGTGTGGTGTGTGTGTGTGTGTGTGTGAGAGAATGAGTGTTAGTGTGTGGTGTGTTCGTGAGTGTGTGTGGCAGGTGTGGTTTGGTGTGTGGTGTGTGTGGTGAGTGTGTGTGTGTGAGTGTGTGTGGTGTGTGTGTGGTGGGTGTGAGAGTGTTAGTGTGTGTTAGTGTGTGTGGTATGAGTGTGAGTGTGAGTGTGTGCATGTGTGTGTTTGAGGTGGTGCGCGTACCGTCGGCACGCAGGTGACTCCGGCGCTCTGGCTCGCCCCCTCGTAGGGCAGTACACCGTACCGTTCTGTTGCCCCCCCCCCCCCCCACGTGATGGAGAGACTCGGTGCCGATGCAGTGTGTTCCGTCAGAAGCACGTCTCGGACCCGGAGCTGCTGGGCCAGAACCAGGTGTCCTGCAGGAAGGACGAAGCGCGTGACTGACGGCAGCAGAAACCCACCCAGAGCAAATAATGCCAGCTAGTACAAACTAATTCATGCACATTATCAAATACTTTCCACCGTTCATCTCCCCGTTATTGAGCGAGAGCTGCTTTATAATGAGTGAAAAATCTGCTTGGTTCAGCATCAAGTCCTGGAGATTAATGTCATATCCTGCTGCTCATAATCACTTTGCATGTGTGAAGTGTAGTGTCTGAGTGTGTGTGTGTGTGTGTGTGTGTGTGTGTGTGAGAGAGTGTTAGTGTGTGTGTGTGTGTGTGCAACACACAATCATACATACAACACAACACACACTATCACACAACTCTGCTGAAGCGAAACACAACACAAACATTATGGAGAATTTTTTAATTCAGAATATTATATTAAAACCGGAGACATGTTCAGTCGGCTGAACCCCTTCAGGAAATATTTACTTAAATCCCTTCAGTTTAAGTTAACAGATTGCTTGTTCATGGTAACTTATCGATAGACATGGAGGGAACTGATGAAATAATCACCTTTTTATGGAATAATTATTTTTGGTAAGCATTTATTTGTAATTTTCAATTTGAGGATTTTTGTGAGTTATTGAATTTTTAGTAAGGATTTTTTTTATTATATTATTTTATTTAATTGTTTTTTAATTATGTATTTATATTAGTTTGACATTTGTATGTTTTTATTCATTTATATTTTGTTTGAATGTCTTATTTTAAAAGGATTTATTTAATTTGATATTTTTGTGATTTCATCATTTTTGTTACTATTTTATGAATATTTGTCATTTGAAAATTTGTAGGATTAATTAATTTTTAGTGTTTTATTTTGACAGTTTTATTATTAATTTGTTTATTTACATTTAATTTGATATTTTGCAAAACCATTGTGTTTTTAGTAAGTGTAATTATTTTGTTTTAACAATTATTTATAATGAAAATATTTATGCTAATTTGACATTTGTATGATGAGTTACTTTTTAGTAAGTGTTTTTTTGAGTTATTTAAATATTATTTATTTAAGATTTGGCATTTAATTATTTAATGACAGTTTAGTAAGGTTTTTTAAATTAAATAATTTATTATTTTGTACATTTTAATATATTATTATAATAATCAAATATAGGATATCAGTCTTGGAGATAATTCATATCCCTGCTGTCTAATCACTTTGCATGGTGAAGTCTAGTGTTGAGTGTGTGTGTGTGTGTGTGTATGTGTGTATGAGAGGAGTGTGTGTGTGTGTGTGGGTGTTTGTGTGTGTGTGTGTTGTGTAGAAAGGGTAGTAGGTGTGTGTGAGAGTGTGTGTGTGTGTGTGTGTGAGAGTGTTAGTGTTGTGTGGTGTGTGTGTGTGTGTGTGTGAGTGTGTGTTTGGTGTGTGTGTGTGTGTGTGTGAGTGTGTGTTGAGGGGCGTTGTGTGTGTGCTAGTGTGTGTGTGTGTGTGGAGTGTGACGTGTGTTAGTGTGTCGTGTGTGTGGTGTGCAGTGTGTGTTAGTGTGGGAGTTGTGGTGTGTGTGTGTGTGTGGGTCGTGTGTAAAGGAGTGTGTGTGAGTGTGAGTGAGTGCTAGTGTGTGTGTGTGTGAGTATAGTGTGTGTGTGTGTGTGTGAGTATAGTGTGTGTGTGTGAGTATAGTGTGTGTAGTGTGTGTGTGTGTGTGTGTGTGTGTGTGTGTGTGGAGGTGAGTGTGTGTGTGTTTGTGTTAGTGTGAGTGTGTGTGTGTGTGTGGGAGGCAAAGCTAGTGAGTGTGTGTGAGTGTGTGAGTGTAGTGTGTTGTGTGTGAGTGTGTGTGTTAGTGTGTGTAGTGTGTGTGTGTGTGTGGGAGTGGGAGTGTGAGTGGTGTGTGTGCCTGTGTGTGTGTGTGTGTGTGTGAGTGTGTGTGTGAGGGTGTGTATGACCCGCTGTGTTAGAGAGATGGCTATGAGTGTGTCCCCTAGTGAGGTGTGTGTTGAGCTCAGTGACCGTGTGTGTGGTGTGTGTTGAGGGGTCGTTACCGGCGGCACAGGTGACTCCGGCGGCTATGGCTCCGCCCTCGTGGGCAGACACCTGTCCGTGACTGTTGCACGCTGGATGGAGAGGCTCGTGTCCGATGCAGTGTTTTCCGTCAGAAGCCGTCCTTCGGACCCGGAGCTGCTGGGGCCAGAAACAAGGTGTCCTTCAGGACGGACGAACGCAGGACTGAGGCCGCATGAAACCCACCCAGAGTCATTAATTGCCAGATATTACCACACTAATTCATTGCCCATTATCAAATACTTTCCACGTTCCTCTCCCCGTCTATTTAGCGAGAGCTGCTTATAAGACGTGACAATTTGCTCTGGTCCAGCACTCTATGTGGGTGGTTCTCTCTGGTTCTGCTCTTTCGAATCGTGCAGGGCTGAATTACCTCTGCATGGGAAACAAACAGCCTTGAAAAACTGAGAAGTCCATGGGTGTAAACAGTGATAAGCTCTCACGTTTTACTACTGAGACTGGATTTCAGTGAGTGATTGTTCAGTTTTCTACTCATAAGAGTCTCTTCAAGCTGCTTCAGCACAATAACAGTCGAGCCGAGAGAGTTTGTGCTTGTGATAAACAAAGCGTTACGGGACCTGTTCAAAACTCGAAGAAATTACATGTCTGACACCCACTGGTCACAGAAAAGAAAAGAAAATAAAGTGTGACCATATTCCCATGTGACCAAAAGCACCAAACCTATTGGCTGGCCATTTTATTCATAGTGTGATGGACAAGAGATTTAAAACAACCTCCTGAGACATGCTGCATAGCTATGTCCATCACCTATGCAAAAATTTTGGGATATCGAAGGTAAAAAACGTGGATGAAAATGCCAGATGTGCATAAATAACGATATTAGCTCAATTGAGTATGATCTTTTTTTTAATTCCAATGCCAAGACATGCACAGAACACTAAGAATGGAACGATTGTTTAGCGCATAATAGTCCATATCATCGGACACCATCTCAAATACTGTTCTTAATATTCTGAAATGCCTGAGCCAAGTAGTTCAATCTAAATAATTTGGTGTCATTATTCACATAAGTGACTGCTCTTGTGACGTACAGATGTAGAACACGCACCTGTGATGGGCTCTGGAATCGAAGCCGAAGCCGAGCGGTCGACACACCACCATGGCTTCATTAATGCCCCATTTTCTCACTGCAGACGGCGCCCCAGCGACTGCTGACCGTTCACCTCAATCAAGCACCGCACTCCACCCGGCCCTCCGTCCTGCCTCCCGCTCCTGCCGCCAGACGCACCTGAGCATTACAGGGACAGATCAAATATCACGTCTTGCATTTGTGCTCAAAATATATGGATTGCAAGCATTCTTTAAGTACAATAAGAGTGAAAATGAGGAATCTAACTATTCGTAGGGAAAACACCCAGACCAACGGCACAAATTAGTGCATCCAAGCCCTTTATACATGGTGTTAGATAAAAATCTTTAAAAACAAACGTCAAAAAATTGCTTATCACTTTTGTACCAATAGGGGGGACGGCACTGTGACATACCAAACTGATATGGTGTTATTCAGTGTGACGGTCTATACAAGTCACATGTTCACAAGCCTTGGTTCAACATGCAAAAGTGTCACAGAGTTACAGCTTTAAAATAATTTCTAATTGTTGATGTGTTTTCAAATGATAAAAGCATGCTCATTAAGATGATCTGAATCGAATTTGGTGAAAATCAGGACAACCCGGTCTAAGAGGAGTTTGAAAAAAGTAGGTTTTCAAAGAAAATAGAACAAAACTCCTTTTAAAGACATTAAGAGGGGGAGCTGTTTTCAAATCTGTGCACCTTTGTGAAACAAATATTTTAAGTGAACACTTTTTGAACACCTTTGGTGGTTCAAAATGTATCCAACTTTCACGCATGATATCGGAACCGTGAAGGGACTCTATTCTCCTGACGCACTAGGTTGCTGCTGTGATAAATCTGTTTCAGATATCTTCAGGTCATACTCTGTCTGTTGTAACACACACCAAGTTTGGCTCTGGATATATTTAAGCACTGCATAGATAACAGCCATCACACACCACCTGTGCCCATGCGCCTTCGCACAAATTTGTTCACCACTATTCACGAAAGATGTTTTGATTAATCACGACGACCGGAAATCAGTCCTTAACGTTTAGTCCTCGCATCATCTATGAAGATGATTATGGTTTTGGCTATTCTTGAAAATCAGACATCCAGTTTTCAGTAACAAGTAGGTTCTCACCACACGATCAAAATCAAAACGGCAGAGAGGAAGTTTGCTTTATATTCCGTATTGGATGTTCTCAGCATGTAGCCAGGGCCACCGTATATCCGTCATGTACCCATAGGTCGCGCCTCATTATGCCACGAAACCTCTGCAGGTTGTCTCAGTCCTCCCACGTAGTTGTCATTACACACACCCAGTTTGGTTGGATATATGGTAAAAGGTTGTGGAGATATCGCCTCATCTTCTCCACTTCGGCAAACTTCATCATCCAGATTATCCGTCCTGGTGTTATTTGAGAACGATTTGACGAATCAATTTGAATTCCTGACCTTATTTTCGGCATGATCTGAAGACGATCTGGGTTTGCCTTTTTGTGAAGATCAGAGCAACAGTCTGAGGAGGAGTTAAGAATTTCAAAAATTTTGTTTCTTATGTTATTGGACGGTTAGTTGCGAATAACATGCAGTAACCAACTTGGACAGTTCGGTGGCAGCTAGCGGAGGTTGATGAGTTAAAGACTCCTTAAATTTGCACTATGAATTAATGTTCATGTGACTGACTTGTTTATCTGTGGTGCCAAATTTCACAGCTTTTTACCATCTGCTTGTACAGGCTGCCAATGAATCAAGAGCGGCCACGAGCGGAAAGTAGGAAGAAAACTCAAACGATTAAAGTAAGTGTCTATGCACGTACCGTCGCGCTCAGGCCAGTGTTTGGGGACGTTGCAGCGGACAGATGCATCCTGGGAGTGTATTGCATGAAGCGCAGCAGGCACCTCCTGGGAGGCGGCACTGTGTGATGGAGCTCTTCCCGGCCCGAACACTGCACCGCGTTCATGTGGATCGCGGGACCACGTACCTGCACAAACACCAAACACATGTTCCACGAGCTGGGACACCACAGACCTCCAGTTTACCTGCTAGAAATAGTCCATTAGCTTGCTTTGTGTTTGGCAGAAAACTGCAACTGGCCTGATCGCAATATAAAACGGGGGCAGGCGTGCATGTGTGATGTGGACACTGGATTCAGTAAACTTACACACACGGGCCAAATGGAAGAAAGCGTTTTAAATAGATGGAAATAGCAGCAGGCCGGGGAACGGGGGACGGGACACAGCTGTGTAGCCGGGCGAGACTCCCTGTAATTTATTGCACGCAGTTGGGTCAGGAAGTCCACTCAGCAGGCATGTCCTCTTATTCTCCTCATCACTGAAGAACAGACTGACAGAGTAGTAATTCAAGAACATTAACCCTGAAATAAGGCAGTCAAACACCAGGGCAAAACCCCAAACCTGAGACCCATGAACAAATGCACATGGTTAATAGGAGAGGCATGCTAGGGAAGACTCATCTAATGTTGCGGTGTATTTATGTTGTGAGTGCATGGTTGCATACGCCTTCAGGGCCTTCTGCTTCCCAACACTGAAAAAGCTCCAGAATCCCACCAGACTGTTTAGGCTGGTTAGTCCTGGACCAACAGTACACCAAAAATAACAAGCCTAGTCCTCTGTTGAAAGTCTGAAAATGAATAGAAGACCATTATTGCTCTTAAACACTAATTTTTAATTGCTATTTTTACATAATAAGATCGTTTGGCGGTGACAAATATATGATTATATATATATATAGATATATATATATATATCTATATATATCTATATAGATATTTTTTAGTAGTATCAGTAGTAGTAGTTAGTAGTAGTAATCAAATAATAATAATAATAATAATAATAAAAGATAATATAATACATTAAGATATTGATTTTGTAGTCAGTATTGAATTCGATCTATAGCAACGATTTTATGGCCACATTGTGCAGGGTGGTAAGGCTAGACATTATGGTTGTTCATATTTATGGTAATAATAATGATTATTAATTATTTAGAAATTGAGAAATATTATTATTTATTATTTTGTTAAAACTGTAGTGTAACATATTGTCAATGATAAGAACTATAACTATATATTTTTTTCAAATTGTTTTCTTTCTGCAAAAGGATTAGGAATATGATTTATTTTGTTGTATTTTTTAATGTAAGAAGAATAATAGCAATATATATACATTGTTTCTAATTAAATAATAATATTATTATTAGTCATATTGATATATAATACAATTTTTGGCCAAATTGTGCAGAGTTAGGGGTTAGGAATGACTATTTTGTATAATTTTTTTAGTAATAGTAACAGTAAACATAATATCTTTTTTATTATTTAATATATATATTCACTTTTTTAAGGAAAAATTTAATTTAGATTTTGCCCCAAAACCGTGTAGCACAAACTACAGTGTTCTCACAGGAGCGTGAAGACTGAACTAAACATTCCCATCGCGGCGTCTGACCGGCGTCTGTGTGAGTGTGTCATGTTTTCTGTTTAGACTGGCTGAGAAACTCAAACTCAGCACCCATCAGTCACTGGGAAAGAGCCGCCTGCGGGAGCCTCACAGACACGTGAGCCGCGTCGCAGGCCAGGGCTCTGGCTGGTTGTAATGCAGCACTCTCACGTTCCAGGGCGTGCTTCTGGAAGAGCAGCCAGGCGCCGGGAACACAGCGCACCACCGCGTACAGCCCTCCCGGAGCAGGGGACGTCGCGCCGCAGGTTGAGCTGCGCTCGACACTGCGCCAGAGACACCTCCGGGCAGACACTGGAGCCGCTCGACCCCAGGAGCCTTTAACGGGCCGCCAGACCTGCGAAGACACACACACGCATCGCTCTGAGAGAGTTCCTTCGCTGCGTAGCACTGACAACAAACAGATAATGAAGCCGTACCTTGTGGCTGGGTCCTCCATCTTTAGAGTCCTGGTTCCTGAAACATTTCGATAGGCAATAAATAGGACTGGACTAAATAAGCAGGGCTTCCTTGAAGAGCCGAGCGACTGTTTGTGTATGTCAGTCACATACAGCTGTGGTCAGAATTATTGGGCCCCTTGGTAAAAAACTCACAAAAATCATTTATTTTCTAAAGAGATTCAACTCCACTTTCAACTGTTCTACCTCAATGAAAGGTTAGATTTTTGTGAAGTTATTGAATGAAAAGATAAAAAGGATAAACAATGCAGATTTATTTTTACAGCCTTCTTTGCTCATATTTACCAAGGGGGCCAATAACTCTGACTGTGTCTGTATATATGCATAGCATCGCCAGCGAGCAGTAGATGGTAAATAAACTCTATGGAAACACTCCGGGACTTTCTGCTGGGTTTGTGGTCAGCAGACGTTCACACACAGATCTCCATGAACTCAAAGCTGAGCCAAAACCACTCATGCTTGTGTTTCCCGTCCATATATCTCAGCTCCAGCGGAGGATGTGCATGAAAGCACGGCGAAACGAGGCCCTGGTGTATTCTGGTCTAGAATCTGAAACGCGTCTGAGTATCAGTGAAAAACCCCAGACGCACAGAACGAGACTCAGAAACAGCACCCATATTTCCTGTACTTTCCAGTAGTTTAGAGAGGAAATGATGGCGCTTGCAGCTCCAAGCTTGTGGGTTTGATTACCAGGGAAAGCAAGAACTGATAAAGAGTAAATGTGTTCCCCGAATGTCATGCAAGTCACTTTGCCAAACGCATTCAGATCAATGAAACCTATGATCAATCAATTCAACACCTGTACAAACTGAATGAAAACAAGCTGACAAAAGACTGAATTTCAATATTTGGTGATAACAAGTGTGTAGAATTTAGTAGGGATGCTATGACATGTCTCTACTAATATCCAGCGAATTTCTCACATATTTATTAGAGTTTATACTATTAAACTGAACATTCACTGCATGCTTTCAGCTGATTTCTGTTGAACTGTCAGCAACTGAACTGCAGCGTCAAACTGTCAAATACAGTTAATTAAGCTACAAACTCGATCATAAAGCACAATGTTAACATGATCCGATCCGACTGATTCAAACTCGTGACTTCGATCATTCAGTTCAAGCGATTCACCAGCAAACACCAGATCAAAAGAGACACTCGTTTTCTACTTTCCAGATCGCTTGTTATGATTTTTAATGTCAGTAAACTAGCGAGTTTAGCTAGAATAATGCGTACGGTGTCGTGTAAACTGACTGAGACCAGAAAACCGAGAAACAGACCGAACCGATTCGATTGAGTGGAGTCATTTACACTGGACCGATTCGATTGTTCAAACTCTTGACTTCGATCATTCAGTTCAGCGATTCACCATCAAACACCATATCAAAAGAAACACGCTTTTCGTGACTTTCCACAAATACCCTTGTGGATAATAAGCATAACAGTTTTAATTGTAGGCCAATAATTTTGACTGGAAACACCACAATTGTGACCAAAAAAAGTACCCAAAGAATCAGAAATGTTTTGAGTTGTTCTTCCTGTGTGAATGAAGCCAGAATGTTTTTAGTCCAGCGTGAAACATTAACTAGCAGTTTTAGAAAAAGAAAATCCTCAAATCCGTGGAAGTAAAAATGAGCGAACACAACATGAGAAGATTAATCAGACCTTATTTTGAAGCATTTACCCCAAAAAAAAACAATGAAAACTCCATTGAATTCAGGACGGCCGGAGCTGGAAGGTGTTAGAAATGCAGCTTGTTTTCTGGGTTTTTTGGCCTGCAGCGCTGCATACAGTGGCTGAGTTTAGAGGGAGGTTAAACAAAAAGAGCTGAACTGACCGTCCTAACGAGTCACTGAATTAAAGCAGCAGTTAAAAATACCCACACGCACCTGCAGAAACACACAGAGCTCTCTGTGTCGCATGGAAGCTTACAACAAACTCAACAGAAACACCACAGAAAAGCACTTATCTATATATATATATATCGTCTTTCTGATCGCTGGTGGTCTGCTCTAGTTGGCAGCGTGACTTTCGGAAACCACTTATTTGCCACATCAACTAGATTCCCATGCAGGTCTGTGAAATGGCTGAGAACGAACACATGACCCTAGCGCCACCCGGACGAGAAGATCAGAGCATTAATGAGCAGACATCGTCAGACACGAAAACACACAGAAAACACACGAGACAATCATTCTGTTCAGAGCACAACACACACAGCATTCAAAATATAACATGTTTTCTGGCCAAAATATCCTGTCAAATATATCCTAAATATGTTTTTTTTTTAACAAGTGAAGCTCAATCAAAAATATTTTTGAAATTCAAGCAAATACATTTCCAATATATTATATATATATAATAGTTATATATATATATATATATATCGATATTATATATATATATATATATAATATATTTGCCATGGTTTTTAGATACATATTTTTAAAAGTGTTTTTAAATAAGTTTTTGTTTTTTTTTTTGCCGTAGCGGTTGATCACTTTAATAACCTGTTTTGTGTAGCCAAACACTGGGATTTTCTCAACAAAAACCAAAACATCTCTCTACTCTCATGGACTGCAATGAAATCCACAATTTAATCTGCATATAACGTCAAACTAGTGCTGAAAGAGCTGAAACTGCAACAACAGACAGAAGCGAGCTGAACCGTGTGGGAAGTCCTGAAACAGCTGAGCAGGAAACCAGCTATTAAAATCCACTCGCAGTAGCACAGAATCTCACTGCGGCTGGAGTTTAATATAGAGCTCCAAGCCCGTCATTTAGCCCTCAGGAATAAATCCCAGCGCCTCAACAGAACAATACACACACACACTGCTCTGTTGCCAGCAACGTCCTAACTATCCGGACCTTTAACACATAAGAAGCAACACGTCTGCCGGGTGGTTGCAGAAAAAGAAAGAATTCAGAGCAAAAAACAGATAGTTTGGCAGATTTTTGTTTGATGCCTTTCTCAGACCTTCTGTTGTTTTTATGAATCCAGAACTCTGAGGAAGAGCTCTGCCACTGGATATAACAGCCTAGCTTATGCGGGTAAAATGGTCAAATTTACTCCATGCCGATGGCTTTTTTTTTATGACATTATTTATTTTTATATTATGATTTTTTTTAGAATCTTGTAGTCTACAGACATTTTTGAAGCAAAACAAATATGTAACTTTTTTAACTGCAGGCGATTTTAACTGCAGGCAGATATAAGCCTATATTATTAAAAAATATATATTATCGTTATAAATATTTGAATTGTCCCTTATTCTGTACCTTATTTTCTTAAAGAATAAACACTTATTTTATACAAGAATAAACATTTAACTGCAGGCAGATAT
>NC_056582.1:20893653-20904244 GCF_018340385.1 Cyprinus carpio | reverse complement strand
CACTCTCACCACCGCCAAGTGGCACACTCACTCACTCACTACAACGGGCAAGGCACACACTCACTCCTCACTCGGGCCTCACTCTGTGCACATTAATGGCTTAGCACGGCCTATTATATGCCCTCAAAGACTGTTAAACACAATTCACACCTGGGAAGGGTTTTGTAGATCTCCATGGCCAGCCGACCGCACTCTGTGAAGAGCTGAAGAAGCAGAAACATTACATTATAATACAGAGAGTATTTGAACACTTGGAGTCACTTGATTCTTGTTTCTAATGCAGTGACATGAACAACATCTGAAGAGGATTCATGACAGCTTGAGAGACCCAAGTAGAAACAGCTCTGACACGCTGACGATCTGGTGCTGATAATGTGAAGTGTGACCGCTGTTCATCACTTAATCTTTGTAGAAATATGTAAACAGACATGACACACAGAAAACCATGATCCCGCAGATAGACATTTAAGCGTTTAAAGGTTTTAAAAGTTGAACGATAAATTTGACCGTGTCCTAAAATTCAGCTCTCTTAAAGACACTTAGAAGCTAACTTAAACTAAATCTAAAATAAAATAAAAAAAATTACCTACAATAACAAGTTATTCAAAATATAAAAATAAATCAAAAGTGATTTAAAATATTAAAAACTATAACAGTATCTCAGTTATGCTAAAAATCCTGGCATGGATCAGACGTGTGTGAACCAGCAGTCACATCGTTATTTACAGCAGATGATCCCTATTATAATCATTAATCCATTATTCATAGTGGTGATCTGTGAAGAATAAATCAGTGCACCTCTACTTGATATTTTGACATTCAGCTGTTTTAAGTTTGTTCTCTGTCTGCACTGAGCAGCGCGTCTCACCTGAAGATGCTGCAGATCATCTTCTTGAACGTTTTGGGATAAATTATAGACCTGCGCATAAAAACAGGAGCATCAGGACACTGCGGCTCTCTCTCAGCTGCACACGGAGGCGGTTCGACCTGCACGGAGCTGGTCATGGTGCTGAGGGCTTAACAGGGTGGCGAGTCTTTGATGGTGGACTGACTGTCAAACGCTTCCCCTGCGCGGTCCAGGAGCAGCACGCCACTCCATACCTGCGGACACACAGACAGTCACGGGTAACCGAGCCAGAACACGCCTGACCACACACACACACACACACACACACACACACACACACAGAACCGCTCCTGTCATAGAATGACATCAACACTAAAATAACGTGACCGCTTGACACCGGATAATGAGGAAAAACAGTCTACTACAGCCAAAAGAGCACAATCTACTGTTGTAGTTGAAGGTAAAAAATAATAAATAATAATTAATTAATTATTATTATTATTAACTAATATAATAATTATTGTTGATTGTATATTTTTTTTAAATCAATAATAAACAATAAATAGAATAAAAAAATGTATAATACTAATTATATTAAACCAAGTAGTTAAGGGTTTTACAAATATTCATAATAAACTGGGTGTCGGGTAGGGTTGTGCTCCTTTGAACATAGTCATTTCCTGGAGAAAGGTAGAAATAGACACAATAAACTGAATGGTAATGTACTCTATAGTTATAAAGTAGAACAAATGCTCACTATAAGAAATAATTTAATAATAAACAAACATAATCATAACTACACATAAAAATTAATAAACAATAATTACAAATACTGAATAATCACTGAGTAATAAATATCCATAAGCGTAAATATTATCAAAACAAAAAGCTTATTAAAATCATACAAAGTAGAATTACAAGGTAAAACGCAAACTTTAACATAGAACCATAAAAAAAATATATATATTTTTGGACTGCTAGTGTTGTTTAACTGCTTAACGTGAATCACCATCAGCTGTGAATTGTGGTTAGACTATTTGAAATATACAGCCTTATAATGACAGTGAGCTCAACTGAAGGTGTGCGACCTGATGAACTCCAGTGATTAGGTACTGGGGTTGAGACGGTGGATGCGGCGGAGCTTTACCCCTGCTTGCCGTCTGGCTTCTCTCACAGACTAAACACGTGTCTCCCAGCCTGGATCCCGTGGTCTCACAAGGCGCTCACCCAGCGCGTCCCCATCCTGTGTCTAAGGCCGGTCACTCGGCTCTGCTGTCCGTACGTAGTGCGCGAGCAACGCGTCTGAGTCCTGTAACACACAGACAGCATCACGCTTCCGAGATCCATCCCATCACTGTGTGTTTCTTTCTGAAACTGATGTTTGCTGTTGTGGTCAGTGTTAGGTTCAGTTGATCGGCGAGCGTTCCAGGAGGTCGGAGGCTGGTTGGTGCTTCTTCTGTGACATCTGGCTGTAACATGTATGTTCGATCATGAAGTTCCAGCAGGAAAGGCACTTTTGCGCCTTTGCGAAGGCTCCGGCCCACAGCCTACAGCACCACCTGTCTCTTTTGTGCTGTGATTTCCCTCGCACAATCCCTCCTAGCAGTCATGAATCCTCTCCAGCGCCTCCTCGTCCAGACTGAACTCGTGCTTCTCCTCATCTGCGATGACGATCTGCACAGCTCCCGCCGCGTCCAGCAGCGGATCAGAGGAGCTCACGTCCAGCCCAGAGACCCCTGCAACAGAGACACCGTCACTGACCAAACCAGCACACGATCAAAAACATTTCTAGAACAAAATGCAGCGATCCTTTATATACTGTTTAGTTTTTAATGCATTAATTGTGCTTTTGTATGCACCTTATAATGCACAGCCGTAACTGTAATCAATATTAAATACATCTTCATTAAGTATAACGTATTAAAACCAACGATGAACAAACCTATTATAATGCATTATTAGAAGTGTGGTTTACAATTACTGACAGGATAAGGATTATAATGCATGACCATTGTACATTATGGATATGTTTATAAAGCAATTATTAATAAGCTTAGCGATAAAGTGTTACCCAAAAATCATTTGACATGTTTTGAACTAGACAAAATATATTACTGGATTCTAAAGAGTTTCTGAGTAAATGTGACTCACAGACTCGGCTGGGTACATTACAGTTATTTTCCTAATGACTATATGTTTTTCATTATCTGGTCTTCAGTTTCTTAATTTAATTTTATATTTTATATCGAATTGTTGGGCTGAGTTTTTGGGTGTGTAATTTTATATTTTATATCGAATTGTTGGGCTGAGTTTTTGGGTGTGAGCTGGGTGTTTTCTGTCTGGTGAGCTATTTCAATTTATTTTTTGAGGTTAAGATTTATTTTCTATATTATTTTTATTTAACATATTTATTTTATATATTATTTTTTATTAATATATATATATCATTAGGTATAAGTATATAGGTATAGTATATAGGTATCATAACGGGATGGGTGTATATATAGTTCGTAGGGGTTGTGTGTGCTTGTTATTTATTATTTATTATTTTATATTATTTTATATTATGTTACTTCTTACAAATAAAAAGATTTTTTTCTCTATTTATTTTAACCTTTCTGTGCAATTATTACATTTATGTGAATATCTGTTACATGCATTTTTGTTATAAAGTAAGTTTAATGTGTTTGCATTAAAAAAAAAAACATGCATTTACAAATCATTCTATAATTATGGATTAGATAGATTAACAAATTCATATGGGTTTGAAAGATTTGGATTTGAAGTAAGTTTAATGTGTTTGTGAGTCAGCGTTCGTGACGTGTGATCAGCGTGTGAACAGAAGCAGAGGAGTCACTCGCGCCGGCCAGGAGAACCTGAAGGTGTACTGTATTGTTGCTATTCTATAGTGTGTCACGAATGCAGTGACCCACATCAGCCCGTCTAACACCAGCGGCACAAACCAGTTTAACCTCAGAACCGCCTCTGACACAGACCGGCTCCAGGACTGCAGTCTGATGTTTCCAGTGATGCGTGTCATGCAGAACACGGAAGAGAATCACACAAACACACGCCTGTCATACGTTTAACCTCGAAATAATCGTTACACACGCCTTTAGTGCGATTTAAAGAACTAATACAGAAAGTGTAATTGTTGTTGTGTTTGGACAAGAAAATCTGCATTTTGAGAATTATTCTTTTGAATTTTGAAATATTTATTTTGAAGTAAAAAAAGTGGTTTCTGTGTGAATGTGGTTAAAGTGGGGTAAAATGTATTTCTGTGATGGCGCAAGCTGCTTATTTTCAGCATCATTGCCCTCCAGTTCTTCAGTGGTCACATGATCTTCAGACAAGAAATATTCTAATATTATTGTTTATTTATTGATAAAGATTTCTGATTATTTTCTGCTTTGTATTATAGGATTAGAATTACAGTTTAATAGATTTTAGTTTAACAGATATTCACAACGGTATTCTAAATTATAAAAAATACTATTTACAATATTAGAGATTTTGATCTGTATTTCTGATCAAATAAAAAGCACCTTGAAGAGACTTGCTTTAAAAACATCTACAAAATCTCACTGGATCCCAGCGCACTGCTGCAAAACAGTGTGTTGGTGTGTGTGTTGCCGAGAGAGACGAGAGGGCGAGAGAGAGAGAAGAGAGTGAGAGAAGAGTCAGTATGAGAGAGCAGAGAGAGAGAGAGAGATGTGGACGTTAGATCAGTGTGTGGGTGTGTGAGAGGGAGAGAGCGAGTGTGTGTAGAGTAGAGAGAGAGAGAGAGACGCGAGAGAGAGAGAGATGAGGAGATGAAGAGAGAGAGATCGCGGAGTGAGGATGGTGAGTGAGCGAGAGCTGAGACCGGGTGAGAAAGATGAGAGAGACGAAAAGAGAGGAGAGCAGAGAGAGAGAGAGAGAGAGAGAGAGAGAGAGAGAGAGAGTGTGTGTGTGTGTGTGTGTGTGTATAAACACATAAAATTAACATTTGAATATTGTTCTTTGGTTTTATCATTTTTCTGTGGGGCAGAAAATAAATAAAATAAAAATAATAATATAAGAAAAAGAAAAAAAACAATAATAATAATGAAAAAATTAATAATAATAAAACTAATAATAGAAAAAGAAAATCAAAAATATAATAATAATAATAATAATAATAACAACACACACAACAGCTTAACGGATATTAAATCAGCCAAATACTGTAGGACTGTAATTTACAGAATAAACTACACATGACTCAACATATGATCACAGCAGGATCTCCACTGATTATAGTATTTTAAATCAGCCAAATACTGTAGGACTGTAATTTACAGAACAGTGATATTCACACACACACCACACACATCACACACACACACACACACACACTACACACACACACACACACACACACACACAGAACACACACACAAGATTTAATTGATCGTGAACTCACGTGTTCTCGCTGTAGCATGATATTGAAATCAGACCTGATCGTCTCTGGTGAAATCATCTCCTCGGGTGATTTTTCAGCCTGATTTCATTCACCGATTCCTCACACTTACTCCAGACTTCACTGACCGACGCCTCTGATTCGGTGAATTAATTCTGTTATTATTGATTTTCCCGCAGCGCGATCGCTGGCCTGCTCGCGCCTCCCGATAAACGCCCAGGACGCGCCGCTCGCGCCGCTGCAGTTTAACGTCGCAGTTTCGAAGTTCGAGGGGACTCTGTAGTTTAACGGGCGCTCTTATCTTCGTTATATCGGCTCGCTGGCGCACTCGATCGCGTCGTCCGGTGTGCAGTCCCTCCGTTGTGCTTACCTTCGTTATATCGGCTCGCTGTGCAGCTCTGTCCGGTGTGATTCCGGTGCTTTACGCCGCTCTCCTCCGCCATCTTGACCCTCGTTGAAGATATTGTAGGGGCGTGTCGTGTGTAGAAGTGCGCGCACATCAGTTCGTCACTAATGATCATAATTCTAATGAAGTGTTTGAGCTGCTAATGCTCTTATTAAGAGTTCATAATCCGCACTGTGTGTGTGTGACTGGACATGTATGTTCTGGAACACGTGCATCAGTTTACACACACACACTCACACACACACTCTCACACACACACACACACAAACACACACAAACACTCTCACACACACACAAACACACTGAGTGTGAGTGAGTGAGAGTGTGTGTGTGTGTGTTATTGAGCACATCAGGTGTGAAGCGAGGCTCTGTGGCTCCAGCTGTTGATCACGAGCTCATGATGAACACACTTCTGGGAGGATGAAGTGGGTCAGAGTCTTCTGTTCATGATGAAGAGATCTGCGTCCTGAGACACGAACACAGACTAATGAGGTCACAGGTGACAGCTGAGCTAAAGAGAGTCAAACCTGATTGGCTGGAGCAGATCAAACCAACCAATAAGTAAGGAGGGAGAGGCTGGATATGTGTTTGTGATGTTTTATATGATGCACTGTTCTCTTAAAGGGGTCATATGATGCGATTTCAAGTTTTCCTTTCTCTGTGGAGTGTTACAAGCTATGTAAAGTTTCAAAGACTAAAGTCTCAAATCCAAAGAGACATTCTTTATAAAAGTTAAGACTTGTCCACACCCTCCTAAAACGCCTCGTTTAAACACGCCCGCACGTGTCTGCGTCACTGTGTGGGAAGATTTGCATAACACCGCAAAGGCGTACCTTTTATTCTCTCTGTTGCCGTCTGTGTCATGTTGTGGAGACGCTGTGTTTCGTTGTGAAAGCGAAAATACTTTGTTTGTTCTTCCAAAAGAGGACACGACTAAAAATCAGTGGTTATGTTGTATTTCAACACTGTTCCAGAACAGTCCATCCCAAATATTCAGATGTGTGCAGTGCATTTTATGGAGGACTGTTTCCTGATCCTGGGAGAGTAGACTACAGTGCCGTCTGTTCTGACTCACAGTCTGTAAGTGTTTACATATGTAAAGGAATTGCTGCTGATGATTCAAACATGAGTTTCGAGCAGTAAAACTTGCTTGCAATCTGCATATTTTGTAAGTTTCTCTTATCGCTTCAGACGTTTGTTCTATTCGAACGTAAGTGCCCTGCGGAGTGGACATCACAGAATATTCCCTCATGATTCCAGTTCGTATATGTTCCATTCAAAGTGCACTGAAGTGTGCGAGACGTGAATTTAAATTGTATTTATTTACAGAGGTATATGATGTCACACTTGTCCGTGTGTGAAGACGTTGCGCAGCACAAATCCGTGAATGCATGTTCCGAAGTGAGGTAAACTTCAACAGATTTCCCCTGTCAGGGAGTAAGGAGCAGTGAACACTGTGTAGGGAGCTTGTCAATGAGAACAGTTCATGCACAGAGCTCACTTCTAACGAGCTGATTATCTGAATCAGGTCTGTTAACTGTAGAGTTAAGTGGGACTAACTTAACTAATAAACACAGAGATACATGTCCAACGTGTGCTCTCTAAGCATGACTTTATTGAAGTCCCTGGTTTACCACTTCCCCCACCTAACCACAAGGGGGCAACGTCACATCATGTGTCCTATAAAATCCCTTAACACTACATTAACAAAGAGAGACAAGCGAAATATGCAGAGCTGGGAGCGCGAGGACTGGGATTGAGACCCGCTGGTGTAGAGTAGAGCTTGTTGTTTGTCATTTCTCAGATCACAAATGCAGAGATGGTTTTATGTTTACACAGCGTAATGCAACATAACGCATAAAAACACAGTACAAGTCATTATAAACCGTAATTATGTCCCCACTGGATGCAACAAATGGCTCGTTTGTAATGGGTTTTATTGGTTTTGTCTCATCGCTCCGGGACACATGGCATCACAGTATGTTAAGAGGCGTAACATCTCCGTCACACATTTGAGACATTCGGCCAATCACAACACACTGGATAGCTGGCCAATCAGAGCACACCTCACTTTTCAGAACGATGAGCTTTGTAAAAATCTACGTGTTTCAGAAGGCGGGGCATAGAGGAGAAACAATAATGTACAGTATGTGGAAAATAATGTGTTTTTGAACCTTTAACCGAATAAACACATTTCATTACACCAAATACATAAAATAATGTCATGTAAATAATAAGTAAAGTAAAGGAGAAAGGTCTGAAACACATTCAACAAGAGCAGCTGCTCCAGCAAAGACTGAACTAGGACAGCGACTGCCAGCTGAAAGCCTTCCTTCCACGAGCTTCTGGAACATGCAGCGTGTCGAGAAGAACCTGAGTGTTTGATTCAGGTGAAACTGAACTCTGAAGGTCATTTATTACACCTGAACACAAAGACTCGCAGTGATTCGAGCTCCGCTTCACAGTGAGACAGCTCAAGTACTGTCAATGATGAAGAAGTCTCACTGAGCAAGTTAACACTGGAGAAATATATTACAGAGTGTTCCAGCGGAAGGGAATGTTCTGGCAAGGTTCTTACAGTAACAGAACGTTCACTCAAAGTTATCTGGTCTTCAAACGGTTTTTAAATGTTGCTACATGTTTCAGAGAACATTCAAATGTAACATTTCTCTAATGTTCAAACTGAATATTCCCTTAACGTTCATGACGCTCTGTGATCTATATCAGAAATAACAGTAACAAGACAGATAATAAAAAGAATAAAAACATACTTATCCTATTTTTGATTCTTGTTATTATCTGTCTTTTCACTATAATCTGTTTGTGCTGTGCTTCTGTCATCAAAACAAATTCCTTGTATGTGTGAACACACCTGGCAATAAAGCTCTTCTGATTCTCATTAATGATATTAGGGAATATATATATGATATATAATGGAAAGCTGACTGATTATCATATTTAGGCCTAAAAGTATTTGAATTGCATAGAAAATTTCCATTAATTTAATAAGATGCATATTTGTCAGTCATATAAATGTAAGTTGAATAAATGTAAATGTAAATACATGATGACCAGATTTATATATTTATCATCAATAAATCCAGTTTGATTCAATCTTAAACATTTTAATTAAATACTGCTTATTTCACATGTAGCCATATTTTAACCATTTACTTTTTAACTGAATATATGTACAGTAATTGCAGTAAATGAACAGATTTAGGCTGATTCTAAGTTATTTTGATTATATGCATTTTTGAATAAATGATTTTTGAATATAATGATATTTGTATTAATTAAAGTTGATATTATTTTTAGATTGCATGAATCTGACCTGTTTCATTTCTCCGTGACTTACATTAGGCCTAAAAAGGTTTTTTTGTGTGTGTGTGTGTAGAGAGAGACAGAAAGGAGAACTAAAGCTAGACTCCCGCTGATCCAGATGGACCTGTGGAGATCTTCATTTCCTGAACGCACACACACACACACACACACACACACTCACACTCACACACACACACACACTCTCTCTCACCACACCACACACACACACACCACACACACACTCTCTCTCTCTCACACACACACACAATCTCTCTCTCTCTCACACACTCTCTCTCTCTCTCTCTATCTCTCACAAACACACTCACACTCTCTCTCTCTCACACACACACACACTCACTCACACACATACGTTGGGTTGGTGTGGTCTTGTGTGTGTTTGGTTTGTGTTTGATGAATGACGGTCGTTTGTGTTGCATGTGTTTGTTTGATGGAAGTGCATGCTCACAGTGAACAGCTGATGTGTCGATCTGTCAGTTACACACATGAACTCATAATCATAATAATCATAATCCACAGGTGAGCCATGAAGCTCACGTTCCTCTCGCTGCAGCCGCTGAAGAGCCGAGACACACACCGGACATCACCAGCTGTGGAACTAGGACTAGTTCATGTGTAACTGGGCACTAACTTATTAACAGACTACTAGACTCCGCGGTGCACCGTTCAGTTCAGTTAAAGTTTAACTCCACAGATGAACGAATTATTAACTGAAGCCTCCGATCAGGAAAAACCCGCAGACTGATGAAATGATCATGAGCTCATGCTTCATCTGAGACTTCAGTATGATGATGATGATGATGATGAAGACATTCACACTCTATTACATTAAAAAAAGAAAATATTAGGAGAATAGACTTGATAGAGACATTTCATCATGAAACCCATTGAAATGCTGCATGTCAGTGTGTTGCGTTTCAACACAATATTTAAAATTAAAACTATTACAAAAAAATTGCATTTATATAATTGTATTTGTATGCATTTATTGCCCTTTGTTAACTTTAGACACAGTTCTTTCATTTTATTTTCATGAATTTTCATTTTCTGATTATTATTATTATTTTGGAGTCAATAGAAATAAATTACAATAGAAATGTAATTTATCACCAGTGACAGCTGCATGAGGAAAAACCCTCCACTGTATCGAGACAGAACTCAGACTCTCTTCAGTCAGATCCGAAGGCTTCAAATCAGGGTTTCTGCAGGTCTGATAAAGTTTTAATTCTCCTAGGCCTAAAAGCTCTTAAATCAGAGCAGAAAGTCTTCAATTCATAAAGTTGTGGCATTCAATTTTGCAAAAAAATCGAATCTCTTCCTCAGTATTTCTTGTTTTCCAGCGCAAATATCTTAACATCCTTAAATCAGGAGACATCCACCGGAGACGCAGAATGATATTTGTGCTGGAAAACAAGAGCAAGAGAATTATGTTCCCATCAGCCCATCAGAACAGATTCTGGTTTCTAGTTAATCTTTATTATAATTAAAAAGCAATAAACATCAGTTTGAATTTGTATTTTCAAACTCTGAAGTGTTGCTAAAACAAGACATTCAC
>NC_056582.1:20856153-20891153 GCF_018340385.1 Cyprinus carpio | reverse complement strand
CACAAAAATACATTTCATAAGAGACTGAAATATTCTGTATGACTGAAGACTGTTCACATGAACATTTAATCATGTTTTCTGGACGACCACAGTCAAGTTTTAGTTCTTTTATCTGTCTAATATGCTCTGAACGCCTCGGTGTCTCCTCTGCTCATAGGTGATGGTGAGGCTGGACTGGAGCGGTCACTCACTGGGGATCCGGATCTGATAGTGGTTGAGGACGGTCAGAACCTCCACGGCGTGGGTCTTACTGTCGAACTCCAGCAGGCCAGAGATGGTCTTTGAGCTGGCTGCAGATCCAAACACAGAGACACATGATCAGCTCAAGCGGATCGAGAGAACACACATCAGCTCGGTGTCAGGGCTGGGAACTCAGACTCACGTTTGGCGTCAAACACTTTGTATTTGATGAATCCTGGGACGTCGTGTTCTGTGCATAACTGTGAAACAACAGAGGAGCGTGAGTGCGATTCAACAGAAGACGCCACATTCACCTGACCTCAGCTAGTTATAAACACTATAATCTGACCCTAACCACTGTCTGTGTTAACAATGAAAACAACAACAACTATGCTGGCGCCTGATTGGCCGAGGCTCACCCGCTGCAGGTCGTCCTCGCTGATGCAGGGCGGCACGTTGTAGAAGTGCAGCACACAGGAGGGCGGCTGGATGATGTTCTTGGACGCCTGGCCGGCGCTGGTGAAGCGGTTGTTACGCGTCATAGCGAAGTCCTTATAGCTGCTGGAGCCGTCCTCCAACTCAAACACCTGACTGGGGATGACGGCGTGCTGCTTCGACACGCTACACACACACACACACGACAGACAGAGAACATGTTACTGTGACTACAGGAGTCTACTGTGTCTACTCAAAACGCTCAGATAATGCTCTCAACGTTTCAACGTGACTGATGATCTGTGAGCATCCTCTAAAGCAGGATTTGATTCATTAATGATTCATTAAATCAAATGCAACATTAAAATAAATGAATTAACTGCACTAAACCTGAAATGGTGTGTAGTGTGGCTGAGGTTTAATCAAGCGTTCGGTCTGTTTGACAGCACTGTGTTCATTTACACGCGAGCAGCTCATGAACTGAACTTCATCTCTGCGTGTGCTGAGTTTAGCATGCATTTAGAAACACACTGCATGCCAGATTCACTTTTTTTACAGAATTGTGGACAGAATTCTACAACATCAGTAATTCTAACCCTAACCCTAATAAATAAAATAAACTTGATCGCACTAATGATTCACCAAAATAACAGCATGAGTTTGAAATGTTAAAATTTTTACAAAAGTAATGCATCTAAATTTTTTATAATTGGAGACTAAATTACGACAACAACAACATCAGATGTTTAGTGTACTGCAGTACAAACTGCTATATTTGACAAAATAATCAAAATATAATTTTTCGATTAAGTTGTGCTTGACATCATTTTAAAATAAAAACTGAAACACCTAAAAAAGATTCAATAATTTCATGTGACCATTAACTGTGAACTTGCTACTAACTTGCAGAACTAACGTGCTGATGAATTCATGAAATATTACATTTTAATATTAAAACAACTGTGTGTGTGTGTGAGTGTGTGTGTGTGTGTGTGTGTGTGTGTGTGTGTGTGTGTGTGTGTGTGTGTGTTTGCGTGTGTGTGAGTGTGTGTGTGTGTGTGTGTGTGTGTGTGTGTGTGTGTGTGTGAGTGTGAGTGTGTGTGTGCGTGTGCGTGAGTGTGTGTGTGTGGTGTGTGTGTGTGTGTGTGTGTGTGTGTGTGTGTGTGTGTGTGAGAGTGTGTGTGTGTGTGTGTGTGTGTGTGCGTGTGTGTGTGCGTGTGCGTGTGCGTGAGTGTGTGTGTGTGTGTGTGTTTGTGTTTGAGAGTGTGGTGTGTGTGTGTGCGTGTGCGTGTGAGTGCGAGTGTGTGTGCGTGTGCGTGTGCGTGCGCGTGTGTGTGTGTGTGCGTGTGCGTGGTGTGTGTGTGTTTGTGTGTGTGAGAGTGTGTTTGTGTGTGTGTGCGTGTGTGTGAGTGTGTGTGTGTGTGTGTGTGTGTGTGTGTGTGTGAGAGTGTGAGTGTGTGTGTGTGTGTGTGTGTGAGTGTGTGTGTGTGGGTGTGTGTGTGTGAGCGTGTGCGTGTGTGTGTGAGTGTGTGCGTGAGTGTGTGTGTGTGTGTGTGTGTGTGTGCTCACCAGACGTTGAGGCGTTTGCTGAACACCTTGATGCTGTTGAGGTGTGTGATTGCTCTGTCGACCGCGTACTCATCACCCATCTCTACTAGAGCCGTGCCCGGGACGCTCTTCATGAACTTCACCTGCACACACACACACACACTCACACATTTATTCTTTGAGACTTTCCAAAGACTTTATCTACAGCTAGTTATAAGCAGTGTTGGGGAAAAGTTACATTTAAAAGTAATGCATTACAATTGCATTATGTTACATTTCATTTTTTTAATAATATAAAACTTTTTTTTTTATTGTAAATGTAAAAAAAAATAAATAAACTTTAACTGAAATTAAATAAAATATTTTAAAAAACTTCAAATTCAGCAATTAGCCAAATCAACATTTCTAATACAAATTAAAACCATGTAGTCATAAAAAATAAAAACTTATAAAAGTAACATCAAAATGTCTTTAAGTTAAACTAAAAAGAAAATGGAAAATATAAAAATGTAAAACTAACAGAAATGACAAAAACACACACAAAAAAGACTTAAACTTTAATTGAAAATATAAAAAAAAAAACTAACAAAAAACCAAAAACCTTAAAAATTAAGAGGAATATAGGAAATAGGGAAAAAATAATATAAATGATAGTATATCAGTTAGTTTAGAGTAATTATTGATTGAGTGTAGGTTGAGTGTAGGTTGACACTAGAGTAACAGTAGAGTAACAGTAGAGTAACAGTAGAGTAACACTAGAGTAACAGTAGAGTAACAGTAGAGTAACAGTAGAGTAACAGTAGTACACACACAGGTTAAGCTCTCAAACTGCAGTGCAGTATGTTCACTGTGCAGTGAATGTCAGTCATTTGCTCTGAACTCGCTTTGCTTTATCTTTTCGACCGTAGAGACAGAAGAGGTTGAAGATGCGAGTGCAGTTCATCTTGGCGGGATGCAGGCCGCTCACCATGGCGACGGAGCTGGAGGCGTGGCTCATGTATGAGGATGTCTGGGGCAGCGGATACGTCACCACCTCCGGTACATCATGAGAGCTGCGCTTGAAGCGGTTATTACCGGGCAGCGGCAGCAGGGGGCAGTGAGAGCCTGCACGCGCACACACACACACACACACACACACACAGACTGTTATCTAACACTTCAGGCCTTAATAAACCTATCAAAGTTGTATTATAATATACTGCTTTAGCTGTTTGTTTAAATCAGTGTCGTGATGAGTGACTGACCGTATCCGTTATCACTGTACGAGGACGGATGTTCTCCCAGGATGGCCTGCCGCTGTCGGCCTTTACCGCGCTCTACAGGAAAACACATTCAACACACACACACCGACTGTCAATACACCCACATTTACACCGGTAAAACATTCACTATGAGAACACAACAGACACACATGAACCTGAAGACAATGAAGATCTGTTTAATATCATTAACATCCCTCACTTCACACGAAAGAATGTGTGCGTGTCTGCATGAAAAATCATAATACAGTCATTTGTCTTAATATTTTGATATACAGTTTATATATATATATGTTTTTTTTTAAATCCAAATAAATAAAAAGGTAAAAAAAAATTTTTACTCAGAAATTGCTAGTAAATTACACAATTAATTACAAAGAAATAGTCAGTGAATTGAACATTTTTTAAAACATTTTACATTTTTTAATTTTTATAAACTTTTAAAATTTTTGAAGAAAGCTCAAATAGTATTTTTTTTTAAATGTACTCCAATATTTTTACAGTGAACCAGATTATTAAATACTTCCCAAAAACATACTGAAATTTAGATAATTAAATATAATTTAAATATTATTTTCTGCATTTCTGCAAAACAAAATGCAAAACATCTTGAAGAAAACTAAGTATTTTTAAAGACCATTACTGTATGTAAAATTTAGTTCTGCATTTCTGCAGCTCAAACAGCAGAGCATTGTGTTCACAACACCAAGATCCAGGGTTTGATTCCCAATAAATGCAAGAAGTGATTCAATGCAGTTTACATCAGTTCGGATAGAAGCATCTGCCAAATGCATAAAAGTAAATGCAATTTCTTTTTCTGACATGTTCTATCTGAAAATAAAAGCAGTCGACTTAAGGCCATTTGCAATATTACATTCACTTTCACATGTCACTGAACCAAACGAAACAGACAAGCTGCTGGACGCCTCGTAAAGGTGAAAGAGGAAAATAAAAGCCATTCAGAATCACCCCTGTACATACTGAGAGACAGACAGAGAGAGAGACGGGCAGAAATAAAAGGCTTTGTAAATTAGGCTGGATTCAACCGTAATCCTCTTTAGATGAAGCAGAAAAACAGACAATCAGACATTCAGAAGAAAATAAAAAATACCAGGTGCTTTTTAAAGCCAAAGAAGCTTAAACAGAGACAGAGTTAGAGAATCACTGGAAAACACACTTCAGAGATCACACACACATGTGTGAATAAGAGCACTAGAGCACTGAATAAGAGCATGTTTGTGTGTGTGGACTGAACACACAGGCGTGTGTCTCTGTCTCTGTTGGCCTGCGGGAGGAACTCATGCGCAGCCGTGATAATTGCTACAAAATGAGCAGTTAGCGGCAGGAAGTGTTTGGCACTGCTGGGCTCCGTCTTCAGAGGGGCTCATGGGATTTCAGCTCAATGTGACCTTCAGATATCAGCTGAGCCTCCTCACATACTGACAGCAGAAATATAACGCACGGATGAGGACGTAAACACACAAGAGCTGCACATTCAGCCAAACAGATGGAGATCAGACTGCAGGACTACAAAATACAGCCTGAAACTCTTAAAACACTCACTCAGTTTCTATGTGCTTTGCCATTTTTGTAAATAAAAATACTGGACATTTTAGCAATAAAAAATACATCAACATTTGTAAATATAAAATATATTTATATTTATTCAAAAATTCAAAGATAAATATAATTGCAAGTAAACAGACTGCAAAATTAGCGTAAATTACTATTTTAAAAAACTGTGTACAAATCTGAAAAGTTCTGAAAAAAAGGGGTCCAGATTATGCCATGTGAAAACTAATGTGAAAACAGGGTTGCATGCAAAATATAGGACACCGATAAATATTACATTTCTGTTTTTTTTTTTTTTTTTTTTAGCTAATTTATAGTAGTTTTCTTCCACATTAATATTCAATATATTATGTCAACACTGTAAAATTTAAGTAATTAAAAATAATTTTAATGTTAGACAGTATAATATGAAACATATCTGTTGTTTCTCTTGAGTGTCTTTAATTCTTTAAGACAACACGCTACAGATGAATATGTTTAAAATTAAACTAACAGATATCACCATACTTCAGCTGATTAATCACAGTACATTGAGACAATTGTATCGTATTACAATTTTTCTAAAATGTTATGTTTGAATATGCAAACAAGGCATTGTTTAACTATATATGCATTCATTTGCATAGATTTCCAGAACATAAATTAATTTTATATATGTTTTATTGATAGATGCAGTACAACGATAAATGGGTGTTTTCTTTCCACTTCATAATACGTATCTTTAAATAATAGTATCTGTAAATAAGATTATTCATATCTTTTAAACAGTTTTTTCTCCACTTCAGCAGCTCTTACATACAGCAAACTTATTCCTCTCTATATTCTGAAGATTTTTACTGAGGGGATTTTGGATTTCTCTTTTTATCACGCCATAAATCAGAAAATACTGTCAATAGACAACAAAACCTTTTTAGGAATTAAATGTTGTATAAATCAGTGTGACTGATATATTCACAATTCCCTCAGTAAAAACCTTCAGAATATAGAGAGGAATTAAACTCTAAGTTTTGGTGTTTGTAAGTGCTGCTGAAGTGGAGGAGAAAACATTTAAAGATATGTAACGCCAGTGAAATCTACAGATGCAAATATATAAAGTGTAATAGAAAACTCTTGAATGTGTATTTTGGGTGTTTTCTTTCCACTATTGTGAAATGTTATGGAAGCAAAATTAACTAAAATCTCAAAATTGACCAGAACATAAAAAATATCCACTGGTTTTGTCTGTAGTGTCTCATCTTATTACTCTTTATATAGTTGCATCTGTAGTTTTCAATCCCAATACATAACTTTAAAAAGTTTTTTCTCCACTTCTGCAGCACTTACAAACACCAAACTTTACAATTTTATTACTATCTATATTCTGAAGTTTTTTATAGAAGGGATTTTGGATTTCTCTTTTTATCACTCCATAAATCAGAAAATAGTGTCAACAAACAGAAAACAAACACATTTTCACCATGTTTTAGGAATAAAATGTTGTATAAATCAGTGTGAATGATATATTCACAATCCCCTCAGTAAAAACCTTCAGAATATAGAGAGGAATAAAACTGTTAAGTTTGGTGTATGTAAGTGCTGCTGAAGTGGAGGAGAAAACTTTTAAAGATATGGACTGAAACTGAACTGTACAGACACAATAGCCAAAGTGCAACAAAATAAATGCTTAAATGTGTATTTTGGATACACAGAAGACATATTATTCTACTAAATTTGATCAATGCATGAAAAAACAATGTCCTACAGTGTTAAAAAAGTCATGTTAATATTCATAATTTGGTATAAGCCTACAGCTGACAGCAATTAGGCTCCACGTGTCTGAAGGAGATCTGAGCTTCTTCCATCACATTTCTAATTCTACAAAGTGCTGACGGAAAGTACAGAACGCTGAGAGCACCGGAATAAAGCGAGACAGACAGAGAGGATAAAGAGAGGAAGAGACGTTTAACACAGAGGTACTGAAGCGTGTTCATTAATATTCTCGGATGAATGTCTTCACATTAGCGTGAGTTCAGCTCGCGCTCTTATCTTCAGTCAATAACGAAGCAGCACTGAGAAACGCTGAGCAGCCCTTCAATCTGGAGATGTTGGGTGGGTTAGATGTGTTGTTGGTGGTTTTTGACGCTGTTTACACTGTTTGTTTGGGGTTTGAGCCGCTGTCCGGCTAACACGCGTGACTAAAGCGCTTCCGTCCAGACGCCTGAGCACCACACTGCATTATGGGCTGTCTGTTCCTGGAAGACACTGTAAGAACCTCCCACAAGACCCTAGCAACGCCTAGCAACCGCGCCGCACAGGTGAAACCCGCACGCTCACATGATGTGGGAGTTTGAGCTGAAACATATGCGCACCTCTGCAGGTAAATCAAACTGAAGCTTCATACACCCACATCTGACACAGCAAAACAACCTGACCAGATATTACAAAGATCAGAGATTCTTCAGCATAAAACACACATATACATCAGATGTCACTGCTGAAAACCTGCAATCAAAATCACATGAACTAACCAGAAGGGCTCAAAACACACAATCACACACCAGATGTGCCATTTCTCATAGACTGTACAGATATTTAATGAGATCTCAACAACGCCTCAAAACATCTGAAGTCTGCAAACACACCAAAGATCTCAATATAAACGCTGACGTTTCTTATCAAATAAACTGGGTTGCTGTTCACACTAGTTATAGAGATCTAAATCAATCTTTTTTTAACTAAAAGGAGAAGTAATTTAAATTTGTTATTGAACTCTGAAGAACATTCAGTTCTTTTATCTGGATGCATTCAAACGTGATGGCCATCATATTTTTATTTTTGTTTTATTATTATTATTTTTTAAGTTTTATATAAAATATTAATAAAATATTTAAAAAGTCATGGAAAATAATAAAATGCATGCACATTTCTATAACAAATATACGTTTATCTAGTAATGTCAATCTCTAAATATATGTTCTTGAGTAGAATTTACTGAGAAATTGCCATTTGTGAGTTAATCACAAACAAGTGGAGAAGTCACATATGAACGTTAACATTTAGTTACAAAAATAATTCCAAATTAATAATTTTAATTTAAATATAATTATTATTTATTGACAGTTTCCTAATTTTGGTAAATAAAACAGTCTGAGAACAAGCAGTCAAAGTGTTTCAGGTTAAACTGAACTGCATTTGGGTCTGCTTTCATTCCTTCTCCTGAGAGTCTCCTAAAGAGTAACCAGTGAGAAACACACACACACACACACACACACACACACACACACACTCGTACCTCGGCGCAGCAGGAAGGGTTTGGTGTAGTCCCAGCTGTCGTTGTCGTTTCTGATGACGTTGAGGCGTGAGGGCTAGAATGAGAGAGCACAACGGCACTGCATGTGTGTTAGATCCAGCGCTGTGTGGTGTGTGTGTGTGAGTGTGTGTGTGTGAACGCTGCACATTTACCCGAGCGTATTCGATTTTCAGCGTGCAGCAGCCAGCATAGATGTCAGCCCCATTGAGGGCCGCTTTGGCCTTCTGAGCGTTCTGGATGGATTCAAACGTGATGGCCGTCAAGGAAAAACTCGACAACACACACAACACAACACTGAATGTAGTGCTTGACAGCACGTACGCATAAGTATCAGACAACTGGGGGCTGATGGGAGTTCAGACACGCGGGTAAACAGCATGTAAACGATCTGCTGAAGCTCCCGGTGGAACACGGTCGTCACGTTAGTGCCTCGTTACTGTGTGTTGCCGGGATACATGCATATTTAATGAGTGTGTCTAATGTGTGTCTGGGGAGTGAACGCACATTCAAAAGCACAAGCTTAATTCAAACAAACCAGTTACATTATTTACAGTGCTTCATGGGAGTGGGCGGAGCTAAAGAGTTTTTTAGTGTGATTTGCTTGTTTCGATTCTCTGATTGGTGGAGATTTCTCTGCAGAATCATGGGTAATGTAGTTTTTCACCAGGAATTCTGCTCGATCGTTCAAAATCACTCCCTCTATGGAGAAAGTGAACAGGATTTGTGCTTCCCGATCCAGACCGTGACGCTCTGTTTCAGAGCGTTATATTAGTGAATGTGAGCGTGAGCAGCAGAAGGATATTCCACCATGGCCTGGATCCCATTCCTCTTGAAGATCACGATCCGCAGCACGTTTCCGATCGGGTTACAGACTGTGTACAAAACATCCTAAAGAGGAAGAGCAGAAGCTGTTGAGAGCGTCCCGTCGGGAGGCTGATGTGAGTGAGGAGACGGGGTTTACCGTAGTGATGGGGTACAGCGGGTTCTGGATGGACAGCAGCAGCACTTTGTTCCCGCTGTTGGGGTCGTCGGCGTTGGTGGGCCGCGTGATGCGTTTGCTGGTGGAGTAGTTGAAGTAGGCCTGCTGTCCGGCGATGTAGACGGGCTCCTGCGAGCCACACGCCACGCAGCGGTCAGCGCTCTGAACCTCCTCGAACTCCACCAGAGCCTGCCGCTTGAACGGCATCATCATCACGTAACTGCAGGAGAGCAGCAGGACCCTCATCAGAACACAAACTAAAACCAGTTCTGTTACGCTGAATAACACAGTCAACTCAAACAACAACAGCCAACTCATTCATACATAAAAAATGCATAAAAATGCACAACAAAATTACATAAAAAAATTACATTTAAAGGGAAAACAGAAAATGTAAAAATAAAATCTAATTCAAAATATGATATCTAAAACAAAAAAAAAAAATACATTAACATAAAACTTACTTTTAACTGATTTTATTTCAGCTAGTTGCCAAGGCAACATTTTGTTTCATTTGATGTACTAAATTAACTAAAACTAAATCAACCTGTAAGCTAAAACTAATAAATATTTTTTTTTATATAATGACAAAACAGTCAACAATTTAAAAGCTGAATTTATTTTAAAGTAAAAACAATAAATATTAAAATAAAATTTAATTCTAAATATTGACAAAACTATAATATTATATAACGAAAACCATAAAAATACCTGAAATAAAACAAAAACTTAACTTGAAGTACTAAAATAACTAAAACTAAATAAACTAAAACCAATAAGTGAAAATGCAAAAAAAAAAATCCATTAAATTATAATAATAATAATGACTTAATTTAGTAACAAAATTATAAAAGCTTTAACCAAAATTAAAGTGAAAATTGCAAATACAAATTGAACTGCAAAACTACTAACAAACTACAAGATCATCAGCTCATGATGCTAAAATATCAATCTGATTGATTTTAAAAACACAAAAAAATCCCGTAGTGGGCAGCAATGATAATTATTATATACAGCTGCAGACTTTATTTGACTAATTCACTGATTACCAAATAAACTTTTTGTTTGTTTTAAGTTTTGCTAAATGAAAACTTTGGTTTTGGAAGGGAAAAAATTAATTTTCAGCCGCATCAAATACACTAATAATTTTGAACAATAAAAAAAAAAAACAGCATCCAAATTAATGAAAACTAACAAGAAATCTTCCAAATGAGTTCATGAAAACAATGTTGGGACTGAACTGGAAAGATTCAAATGTTTTGTGCTGTCACACTCAATCTGTGGTCACGAGATTCACTCATCAGACTATAAATAACTCATATGACCTCCATTCATGTCCCCCAGAACACAAACCCAACCACACACTTCCTGTTCCTGTGCAGTCTGAGCTGAGGTTCAAACACAACGCACGTATTCAGTATCTCCCCAATAATCCTATCTGAGCTTCCAGTGAGTGTAAAAACATCAGAAAAGAATCGAACGCAGGACCTGCGACATAAAGCGCCGTAAACTACCAGAATTATAATACTTTCGAGTCACAGAGGACTTTCATGTGGTGTGATGAACGTGAACGTCAGAAGGTGAAATGCTCTGCAACGAATGCTGACCAGCTGAGCCGGCTGGTCAAAGCCACTTATCTGCTCATTCGTTTACGAGAGAGGAGATTCACTTGAAACCAATCCCTCTTCTGAATCAAATCAAATGAACGCATCACTTTACCAAAATATCCGAATTTCTCCACAGGCCTAAAAACCAGAGCGGCTCCACCACGGACTCACACAGTCCTCGCACATTGGGACACAGGAACGGAGCGATGCGTGAGCCTCAGAGCCGCTGTCCTGAGAACAGATTCCTCGAAAACCATCTTCATTCAGCAGCAGGTAACAGACAGTACGTCACCCATGCACACCCTCTTAAATTTTGTGTTCACAGTGACTGCCTCTTCACGTAAATGAACAGGTTCGTTTGGTAACTGTGACTAACCCATTCAGTAACGAGAGAACAGCCTGTGAGGAAGACCCAGATGAAGAGACGTCCGCTGTGATGCTGAATGATGTCCCACCCACAACTCACTACAGGAGAGGACAGGAGAAAACACTGCCATATATTACAACAAAATAACTGAGCATCAAAATAACTTCAGGAAACAAGGCGACAAGCACTAACCACATGTAACATATTGTCATAAACATGCTATCCCTTGATCTAGCAAGACACTCAAGTCAGTTGATGAAGGGAATCGTTTGGACTGAACTGAAAGATTCAAATGTTATTGCTGTCACACTCAATCTGTGGTCATGAGATTCACTCATCCAGACTATAAATACTACCATATGGAAACCTCCATTCATGTCCCCCCAGATACACACAAGCACACACAACACACACTTCCTGTTCCTGACGCATCTGAGAGCTGAGGTCAAACACAAGAAACGCACGTGTTCACGATCTCCCCATGTCTCCTTCTGAAACTTCAGTGAGTGTAAACATCAGTAAACAGAATCGAACGCAGGCCTGATGAAGCTTCAGTTACAGAATTATTACTCAGTCGACAGAGACTTTTCATGTGGTGTGATGAACGTGAAGCTCAGAAGTGAAATGCTCTGAACGAATGCTGACCAGCTGAGGTCCCGGCTGGTCAAAGCCATTATCTGCTCATTCGTTACGAGAGAAGAGCATTCAAATGAAAACAAATCCCTCTGCTGGAATCAAATCAAATGAACGCATCACTTTACCAGATGTTTCCGAATTTCTCCAAGGCCTCGACCAGTCGTGCCTCCACCACGGACTCACACAGTCCTCGCACATGGACAACAGGAGACGGAGCGATGCGATGAGCCTCAGAGGCCGCTGTCCTGAGAACAGAGAGAGGAAAACCAGCTTCATTCAGCAGCAGGTAACGACAGTACAGTACACCATGACACCCTCTGATATCTGCATTCACAGTGACTGTCTCTCACAGCTGAACAAGTTCGTTTGGAGAACTGTGACTAAACCCATTCAGACGAGAGAACAGCCTGTGAGGAAGAGACAGATGAAGACGTCCTGCTGTGATGATGATGATGTCCACCACACATTCACTACAAGGAGAGGACAGGAGAAAACACTGCCATATATACAGCAGAACATCCCAGAGGGTCAGTATGATGGTCCTGATGCAGCGGCGCCTGTCAATCATCTCTTCACTCCTACTGCCAGTACAGCAAGACTGAGCGATTTAAAATTTTCTAAATTAATGCTTGTTTATTCAGTAAGGTTGTTACTGTGTGCACAGGTGAGACCTGAACAGCACACGCTGATATCTGTTTAAACTAAACTCATGTAAACTTTGCCAGTTTAAACATTTAAGAGCCGGAGGACACGCGCATGCGCGCAGTGAGAAGATTTGTGCGTGCGCTCATCTGAAGCCACAGGTGAGCTCAGAACACTTTGAAGTGTTAAGCTCTCTCCGAAGTATTTTGTTTAAATGGACAATTTCACACAAAACTATGTCAAAATGCCCGTCTTGGTAAGTATCCTATAGCAGACACAGCCGGCTGAACGTACTGGATCAGTGCATTCTCTTACAGTCTTAAAATTAATCAGCAACAAGAAAGAAATCACTCACTGCTCTTGATTGAATAGCTTTTGTAACTTTTAATAAAGATTAATCTCTAATTTATACAGTCAAATATGCAATGCTGTTTAACATTTCATTACTTTATGTCAATTTCTGCAATGTTAGACCTACCTAAAAAAACTTGAAAATCTCTGTTTTTTATTTGTATCTTTACTTTATTGTATTTTATTTGTGCTGTTTACTTGTAGTTTGGATCATTCTTATATTTTCTTTATTTTTATTTGACAGTATATAGTTTTTCCCTAACATAGCACACACACCGAACGGTATACCCCGAAACCGTGACTCTGAAACTGTGATACAAACCGAACCGTGAGTAAGTTGAACCGTTCCACCCCTAGTTACAACAGATTTCTATTTCAAATAAATGCTGTTCTTCTGAACTTTCTATTTCAACTGTGAATCCTGAAAATAAAATGCATCACAGTTTCCCACAAAAATATTGTGCAGCACAACTGTGTTCAACATTGATAATAATCAGAAATGTTTCTTGAGCAGCAAATCATCATATTATTATGATTTCTGAAGATCATGTGACAGTGAAGACTGGAGTAATGATGCTGAAAATACAGCTGCACATCACAGAAATAAAATTACACTTTAACAGAGATTCGCATAGAAAACAGCTGTTTTAACATCTAATAATATTTCAACATTTTTTACTTAATCTTTGGCTTGAAAATATGTGCTGTTGGTGCAGTTTTATTAGAAACCGGTAAGTATTCTTGTGCTTCAGGGAACAGATAAATTTGTGTATCATACGTATAACTATGATAATACAAGTGTTTCTTTTCAGGAATAGGACCTAAGGGGAACCGTATGAAGAAAAACGCTATAGGGCCCAAAACAGAGCCCTGTGGGTCACCACAAGTCAGGAGAACTAGGCCTGTGTGTTATTCTCCTACAGTGACCCAGAAACTTCTGTTTTAAGATACAATTGAAAGCAACTTGGAGCAGTTCCTCTAATGCCCACAACCTGCTCTAACTGAGAAAGAAGAACATGATGGGTCAACTGTGTCAAAGCAGCACTTCAATCTAAAATTACCAGCACAGCAGATTCACTAGAATCAGAGGTTATTAAAAGATCATTTAAAACTTTTCTCAAAGTTTTCTAACACTCAAGATTAGGGTGAATGAAAGCGTCTCCAGCTGTGGGATTGTGGGACAAATGTACTTATTGCTACATCTGTGGATGTCTTTTTTAAAGGTCGGATGACTGCAAGTTCAGGTGGTGCACAAGATTTGTATAGACATGGATATTGGTATTTTAGGTTTTTTGTTTTATATTTTTTTGATATCGTAGTTTGTAGTTTCTTAATGGATGGTGGGGGGGGAGAATGGGGATGTGAGGTTTGTCATGTGTCAGTTAAATCATGCTGTGTCAACACCAGTACTGCCAATATTAGCTGTTTATTTATAAAATCTATCATTTTCATTTTCTCCATTAATTCTCACTTGAATAACAAGTCAAACATATAAAGGTGCATCTATCTAGAAAAATCAAATGAAGTGAAGCACATGTCCCATGTTTAACACACGTGAAACCACACATGCATCTGCATGTTGCTCTTATTTTGCAAGCATCAAACTCTCTTTCCATTTTCTGCTTTGCAAAACTCCTGATTGTTCCGCGACCACAGAGATCAACAGATGAATAGTTTGAACTTTCGTAACAGCACTGCCATCTCAAACCAACGGCAGGAAAACACCTTCAGTGTTACGCTCCCATGAAATCATGAAGAATGTCTAATAAAAGACAGAGATGCGCGCACACCTGTCTGTCCTCTTATAGAGCAGTCTGTCTGGATTATTTCTGACAGCTGCTGTCTGTCTCTAACACCCGTCTCACCCTGCAGAATGAAGTGAGAGTGATATTATGAAACTGTGTCATTTTTCAGCGACGAGGCCTGATGTCTGTCATTTACTGCATAAAACCTACGAGCGAGTAAATAATGAGGTTTGAGGTGAACTACAAACTTTCAACCCATCAGTGCCAATGCAGCATCTGCGGTTGGAAAATGACCTGCAAAAACGCAATGCAACGCTCCTGCTGAAGAATCACATCACAATAGAAAAAACTCTCAAAATAGAGCTTCAAAAACATCAAACCACTTCCACTGCAGACGGATGACGAGCACCTTGAGTCACAAACAAGACAACAGCAAGAGAAACACCAGCGCCATCTTACAAACATTCATCTTCAGCCACTGCATTCATGCATTAACTGGGAATCGAACCCCTGACCTTGGCATTGCTGGTGCTGTGCTCTACTCTCTGTGAAAGTACTGATAGTCCGTGACAATTTTACTCAATTTAAAATGCAGTTATCTGGCCAAAAACATACTTGAGTGAAAGTAAAACAAAAAAGTACATTTTAAATTTGTACTTCGGCATTAACAAAAAGTAACGTAACCAATCAAAATTCTAATTTAATAAAATAAAAAATACACAATATAAAATAAAATTATTAATTAAAATCTATTAATATTAATAAAAATTTAAATTGCAAATATCTGGCCAAAAATTTTGAAAATAAAAAGGTACTGTCAAACTTAGAAACTGTAGTTAAGTATTTAAAAAGTAACCTCTCAAAATTATTATTTAACAATATAAATAATACACAATATAAAAATAAAACTATACACAATTAATATAATTTAAATTAAATCATAAAAAAATTCAATTCAATAAAATTCAAAATTCAATTCATAAATTCAAATCTAAACATTACTTAAGTATTATAAAAAAGAAACAACATCTCAAAATTCATATTTAATAATATGATATACAATATGAAATTATAAAAATAATAGAAAACTATAAATTCAAATGTATTATTAATATTAATAATAGTAAATAAAATAAAAAATCTGAAATAAATTAATATAAAGTAAATTTAATGATAAATGGTAATTACTAATGATTACAGTAAATTTTAAATTGTACTGAAATATTAAAGGCAACCTCCCAAATAGAAGTAAGGAGAATGTTGTTTAAGCATTTGAATCATCTGAACGAATCGAATAAAAATGTCTTTGACATTTCAAGTCTTTATATGTCAGACAGACTTAAAACGAAATGCAACACAGAAGTCAAAAACATTAATCTGTATTGCATGTTTACAGAAAACAACAATTAAATAAAAAAATATAATGTTTTGCTGAAATTATTCAAGAATTTTTTGTTTTGTTGTAATAGAGGTGTAAAAGAGAAAGTTTTTAGTACTGTAATTAAGAGTACACATATTCAGTTAAAACTGCATGTGAGTAAAGAATAAATCTACTAAAATAACCCAAAATGATGCTTAAGTACAGTGATCAAGTAAAAGTATTCACACCCCTGCTCAAACATAGTTGGTTTAGTTGTTTGTGTGTATCTGTGTCAGGTCAGACGGGTTTCCTGTTGGAATCACACTGATATCACACATCTGACTGTAATTAAACAAATGCATAAACATGTTAATCAGGCAGACAAACGAGCCTCTACGCCAGATACAGGACAATCGCAGGTCAAAAAATCTGTCTACAGTGCATGTCTACAGAAAACACTGATTAAAAACGCAGCACAGCAGAACACGAGACACAGAAAGGTGTTTCACACCAAAAACAAGACCATCAAACCTCAGAAAACTGAAAGCTGTGAGAACGCAACAAGCACTTAAAATAAAGTTAGTAATGAGTTAAAAGCACTTCGAAAGGTTACTTCTTCAGAATGTGATTACATAAAGAGAACAAAAAAAAGTTTAAACTGCACAAATTCTCAAAATAATATTGATGTATCTGTGTCAGAGCAGACAGTTTCCAACTGGAATCACACTAAGATCATGCTGAGATCAGACTGATAACACACTGAAATCAGACTAGATCATGCTGAGATCAGACTGATAACACACCTGAGATCATGCTGAGATCACCTTGAGATCTGACACCGAAGTAGTCAGACTAAAAGATCACACTGAGATGACCTTGAAATCAGACTGAGATCATGCTGAGATCACCTTGAGATCCGACTGAGATCAGACTGAGATCACCTTTGAGATCAGACTAAGATCACACTGAGATGACCTTGAAATCAGACTGAGATCATGCTAAGATCACCTTGAGATCAGACTGAGATCATGCTGAGATCACCTTGAGATCAGACTGAGATCATGCTGAGATCCCCTTGAGATCATGCTGAGATCACCTTGAGATCAGACTAAGATCACACTGATATGACCTTGAAATCAGACTGAGATCATGCTGAGATCACCTTGAGATCAGACTGAGATTATCATGCGCTGAGATCACCTTGAGATCAGACTAAGATCACACTGAGATGACCTTGAAGCCCAGACTGAGATCATGCTGAGATCACCTTGAGATCCGACTGAGATCGAGCGACTGATAACGAGATCATGCTGAGATCAGACTGATAACACACTGAAATCAGACTGACATCACACCAAGTTCAGATCAAGACTGGACTACGATCATGTTGAGATCAGGCCAAGACCACATTAACATCAAGATATAATATTGTTGTTATTCAGATATCATGCTGAGATCAGATTGAGATCAGACCGAGATCATGCTGAGATCAGACTAAGTTCAGGCCAAGATCACACTGATATCACGCTGATATCAGATTGAGATTATGCAGAGATCAGACTGAGATCAGATTGAGATCAGACCGAGATCATGCTGAGATCAGACTGAGATTATGATGAGATTATTTTGAGGTCATGATGAGATCAGACTGAGATCACACAGAAATCAGATGGAAATCAGGCTGAGATCACAGGCTCCACTGACAGTCACAGAAGCATTAGCGTCACACTTGTGCAACACAAACTCCAGCAAATTCCTCCACATCTCTGCAGTCACTATGGTAACACTATAGTTCAAGCATCTCTTCAGGACCGACAGAAGCACACATGCACAGGTCACACAACAATAGTGATGATTCAAACAATCACACATTCACTAACTGCTTTAAATGTGGTTAACTGGGATCCTAAATCATTCATTAAGTTTGATTCTCGTGAAAGGCGTGTGTCAGTCTCATCATCATTCGAGCTGCTGAATAGAATACATTTTGCAGTATGTTTCTCAAAGAGTGTGTAATCAGACTAGATTGTGCTGTGAGGAGCCAGTATAAACACTAATTCACACTAACTGAAAGTCTAATTCAGAGCATAAAAATATTAAGTTTAATTATATAAATAATATACCATATAAAAATAAAATATCAAATATTATTAGTACACAACCAACAGAATGAAATATATAAATAGCCTAATTCTTCATGAAACATTGAGGATAAAAGTCAAAACATGATTCACTATTCATGACGCTTTCTGCTGTCGCTGAACAAATGACTGAAAGGCCATCAAATATCCAGACGCTGCTCACAGCCAAACCAGCGCTCGTCAATAATTGAAGTCGGCATGTTTTTCAGAGGAGCGCAGCACTTTAAACAGACTCCACACTCTTGGACCGTGAATAACGCTCAGTGTCAAAGCTTGAGCAGAATATATAGGAAGTTCTGACAAAAACATCAGAGACCTCATTCATAAAGACATGCATACATAGATTCTAAATGAGCACATACCACAGTTTATGAAATACCCCTACGAACAGTTTGTAAAATAATTATTATCAATGTTGGATACAGTTCATGCAAAAGAACTAATAAAGCAGAGCACTGCTCTCTGTTACTGTATGAATTATATTTCACACAGGAGCAACTGAAACAGCTTTAATCTCTGATGATTCTAACCCACATGACCTCTGACCCCGCCCTCATTACATAACCACATTAACCACACCCACCACATGACATAACTCCACCCACCTCTTCATTCGTATACAGATACAGATAACATTAAATCCTGCTTTGCTACAACATTCTGGCTAAAATCTCTCACAGATGTTCAGATGTTCAGCTGTCAGAGCAGCTCTCTGAGGGAATAATGAGATGAACATCCGTGTGAAAATCTGCCTGTGAAAGAGAGATGAGGAAACACCAAACATTCTCTACTGCAGCCCGTGCAAATAAGAGCCACATGCATAACGCAATCGACACAACCCCAACACGCAACCAAAACTCAACCGACACGACGCCAACACACCACTGACACACAACCCACACACAACCCACACACAACCAACAGAATAGAGAAGTCGACAAGACCCCAACACGCAACCAAAACTCACAACCAACAACCAATCAACCAACAAACAACCAACACACAACCAACACAGCCAACAAACAACCAACACACAGCCAACACACAACCAACACAGTCAACAAACAACCAACACAGCCAACACAGCCAACAAACAACCAACACAACAACCAACACAGCCAACACACAAACCAACACAGTCAACAACAACAACCACACACAGCAACAAACAACCCAACACAGCCAACACCACAACCAACACACAAACAACCCAACACAGTCCCACACAACAACAAACACAGCCAACACACAACCAAACACAAACCAACACACAACCAACACAACCAACCACACCAGCCACACCACAACCAACACACAATTAACACACAACCAACACAACCAACACACAACCAACACACAACCAACACAACCAACACACAACCAACACAGCCAACAAACAACCAACACAGTCAACAAACAACCAACACAACCAACACACAACCAACACAGTCAACACACAACCAACACAACCAACACACAACCAACACAACCAACACAGCCAACAAACAACCAACACACAACCAACACAGCCAACACACAACCAACACAGTCAACACACAACACACAACCACACACCAACCAACAAACAACCACAACACAACCAACCACACAACAACCAACAAACAACCAACGCAACAACCAACACACAGCCCAACACAGCCAACCAACAACAACACAACCAAAACAACCAACACAGCCAACAAACAACCAACACAGCCAACACACAACCAACACACAACCAACACAACCAACACACAAGCCAACAAACAACCACACAACCAACACACACAACCAACACAGCCCACAACAAACAACCAACACACAAACAACACACACCTAAACCAACACAACCAACAAAAGCCAACACACAACACACAACCAACACAGTCAACACACAACCAACACAGCCAACAAACAACCAACACAGCCAACACTAGGGATGGGGCGATATGTACGTTAAACATGTATCACATAACCACACACTGATATTTACTGCAAATAACGATATCAATGACGAAATTTAGGGAATCCTGTTTTTTTTAGAGAAAAGTATTTATCTTTCCTAGTTTTACAAACCAAAATAGGGTGTCGTGAGCCAGTACACACGACTATTTATTTCATACTGGAAGCCGGAGGGCGCCCTTGCGCAGAAACTCCACCAAGCACAGTAGAAGTAATGCTCCAGGAAACACACTGATATGGACCAGAGGTATCCAGTGATCGCTGTAGCTGAATAACAACCACAGATAGACAAATATTGACTGAGGAAACTGAAGACAATAAACACGCGATTGCACCAAAATATATGGTCTGTGTTCTTCAAGCAATCTTGGGTATTTTCATAAGAATAAAGTATATTTATAATGCAATGGTAATCGACATAGCCTTTATCACTGTATATAATGCTATAAAATAGTATGATTTCGTGCCTTATTCTGTGATACGAAACCACATCCTACGAATCTCAAAAATAAGTTATTTGAAACCTGTTATGAAGTTAATATGGAAAAAAAGCACGTCAATAAATAATATCTTGTTGGACAAACAGGTTTGTAAACGACTCATACACATGTAAAACTGTATTGCACACGTGCTAGCTGTAGTACATTTAGTCAAGGCTCAGACCGATTTTTGTCGCACTGTACAGTGTTATCCAAACCTGTTCCAGATTGTAGGAGGAGCTGCTCAATTTCACGTCCGCATTCCTTCAACATCACTCCACACAGTCGCACACAGAAATGTGTCATCAACTAGACTTTATCGTTATTATCGTGGGAAGACTAATTTTTACCGTGTGGGGAGAATTTTTTACCGGTATATCGCAAACGATAAGATATCGCCCATCCCACACCACACAGCCAACAAACAAACCCCAACAAACAACCAACACACAACCAACACAACCAACACACAACCAACACACAACCAACACAGCCAACAAACAACCAACAAAGCCAACACACAACCAACACAGCCAACAAACAACCAACACACAACCAACACAGCCAACACACAACCAACACACAACCAACACACAACCAACACACAACTAACACACAACCAACACAGCCAACATGCAAACAAAATGCAGCAGACACAACATGACACTCCTAATAGAGATAAAATTCTTCAAAAATCACTCTGAAACTGAACACACATGCATCACACAGAAACAAAAACAATGCTACAAAAGAATTAAATAAATGGTGTACTTTTGTGTTTCTGTATTTATTCATAACAATAATCTAGTTTAAATAATAGCAAATGACTCTCATGCCGGCTGTTTGTTTGTTCTGGAAAAGTGCTGAATCTCAGCAACAGATGCTCAGATCTTTGATTATTCATGTATAAATGATTCTATACGAGCCATCTGACTTGAATTAAATGAATGCATAAACAGGTTAATCAGGCAGACAAGCGAGCCTCTCGTTTTCAGACGCTTTAAAAATAGCAGTGAATCTACGGGAAATGAGCGCGAGCTGCGGCCGGGTCACTGCTGCAGCTGCATGTAATGTCATCATCATACACGACTGAATTACACAAACTGGACAAACGAACTGTTTTGGGTGACATTTCAAACACAGAGACACAAATAGCATGTTCTCGTGACCGACTGAACACAAGCAAACTGGACATTCTCACACACTCACACACACACAAACACACACTATATGAGGTTTAATACTTGATTTAATCATAACAATAAATGTATTGAATTATTTTTAAATGGTGTGATAAGAGGCAAAGCTGCTCATCACGAGTTACTCAGAAAATACAGAAACAACATCTGTTAACAGATGAAGAAAGAAATAAAGAACTTTTTTTATAGATATTATAAGATAATATTTAAAAAAGAAAGATTTTCTTTTAGATTTTTTAAAATATTTTATTTTACAATAATATTTTATTTTAAGAAGGAAAAAATATTTTAGACTTTATTATTGTATATTATTTTGTTATAAGAAAGGCACAATTTTTTATATTTTTACAATTTTATTATTATGACAATATTTTATTATAAGAAAGAAAGACATTTCTTTCTTGTTTTAAGAAAGAAAGAAATGAATTTTATATTTTGTATTAATATAAGATATTTTATTTTGTTATAAGAAAGAAGGGAAAATATTTTATATTTTTTATCATTTTATTTTAAGATAATATTTTAATAGGAATAAGGAAAGAAAAAAATGATTCTATTTATTTATTTATTATTTTATAACAAGGCGTTTTATTTTGTTATAAGAAAGAAACAAATATTTTATTCTTTATATTTTTATTATTATAAGATAATATTTTATTTTACTATAAGAAAGAAAGAAAACGGAGGAGAGATTTTTTAGATGTCTTTTTATTTTAAATGCACGTCTAGCTTGTAATTTATGCGCGTTATGTTTAGTCAACCAATGAGTGTTCAACATCCTCTATGACAGTGATTAATAATAATACTTCCTGCATTACTTCCTGTTGTGCTTTCGCCTAGTAACGATGACATTCGTCACTTGAGGGACGATCATTTGCAGACACCGAGTGTGTGTGAGTGTGAAGGACGCGTGAGCTCTGAAACACGTCCATGAGCCTCGCGGCTTCTTCTCTTCTCATGAGACTGCAGTGAGATCACAGCATGATGCAGCTCACGCATCTGATCCTGATCTGCTCAGCTCATCTCCACACAACGCTGGTTAACACTGAGCAGGACTGTTTCATCTGCAAACACCAGCACAGCACAGATCAATCACACGAGAGATCTGAAGCCGCTCGCTTCAATAGCAGGAATCAGTTCATGAGCTGCAGAGCGGCAGAGATCTGCTCTTACAGTCACACATCTACAGACACGTTCACTGATTGTGAGCTTTTCACAGCAGCGTCTGACACGCCAACGCACTCGAGCCTCACTTCATATGAGATGACAAGCATACCTAAATAAACAACCACAAAAATCCACAAATGAGGATTTTTCCATGATTGACATATTGAGAGTAGGGAAGTCAAAGGTCATTATATATATATATATTAATATAAACACACACACACACTACCAGTCAACAGTTTGGGCTCAGAACGATTTTTAATGTTTTTTACAGGAGGTTCTTCTGCTCATCAAGGCTGCATTTATTTGATCAAAAATACAGTAAAAATTATGAAATATTATTATAATGTAAAACAGCTGTTTTAACAGTTAGTTTTCTGTGTGAATATCTGTTAAAGTGTAATGTATTTCTGTGATGTGCAGCTGTATTTTCAGCATCATTACTCCAGTCTTCAGTGTCACATGATCTTCAGAAATCATTGTTTTATTATGATTTTTTAAATTCAAACTTTTTTTATTCAGGGATGTTTTGTTTTGTTGTTAAGTGGTGGAAGAGATTTTTTTTGTTAGAAAAGATTTATATTTTGAATAAATACTGTTCTTTTTAACTTTTTATTCATCAAAGACTCCTGAAAAAAAGTATTGCAGTTTCCAAAACAATATTAAGCAGCACAACTGTTGATAATTCTAATAATAAATCATTATATTAGAATGATTTCTTAAGATCATGTGACACTTTATACTGGAGTAATGATGATGGAAATTCATATATATATTTATATATGTTATTATATTGTATTATGTCAATTTATTTGTTTTATATATATTTATAGTAATAAAACAATCTACATATAATAAAAAAATAATCTATATATCTATCTATATATCTATCTATCTATCTATCTATATATATATATATATATATATATATATATATATATATATATATATATATTCACACACACATACTACCCAAAAATGTCCTTTATGGGGAAAAAACTGTGTAAAATAAAACATTAAAATTTTTAGATTTCAGACCAGTTTAAATTAAGAAAATTGTCTTTTCAACTATCATTTGGCATTTTTTTTATTTTAACATTATTTTTTATGTTTTGTATATATATAAATATTATTATATATATATATATATATATATATATATATACACACTACCCACAAATGTATTTTATGATATTACAATGATTGTCTTGTCTCGTATCAGTGGGAAAGTAATAAGCATAATTTAGCTTAGGAAGCGTTCACACCCTAAAACACCCGCGCGGCTGCTAATACACTGATAGCATCATGTTTCCTCTGCAAACCAATGACACAAACGACGAGAGAGCAGCGGCATGAACAGGAAATGACATGCAATGTCATCCAAAGAGAACTACACACCACACAATTGTGTAACACTTTTCTTGCAGAGCTCAGAACTCGATGAGCTCGTCCTACAGCGCAAACCACTCAATCGACACGCTTTCAGCGTTTGTTTGGTTTACAGCTGCGTCATTCCTGGAAACAGACACAAACTCACTTACATCTGAATCCCCTCAGACACACCACAGATCCGCTGAATAAAAGACATTAATGAGAATGTCAATGTTCAAAGACTTCAGGAGCGCTTTCTGCACAAACCAAAGGAATAATTCACCCAGAAATGAACATGCTGTCATCATTTACTCGCTCCAAACCTGTAGGACTTTCTTTCTTCTGCTGAACATGAAAGGACACGTTGATCTCGGAGGAAAGAGCTTCTCTCTTCTCTACAATAACCAGCGTTTCTCAGAAAAAAGAAAGTCACACGGGTTGGGAACATGAAGGTACATCAATGAAGATTTTCAGTGAATTAACCTTTTAGGCCAGAAACTACAAGTGAACATTTTAACTAACAGATACCAGCATACTTTCACCAGTTCATTATTCACAGTACATTAGGACAATTGTTTTGCATTATAAGTTTTCTTGAATGTTAAGTTAAAATATGCAATAATATGCTATCATTCGCATAAATTTCCAGAAGATACATCAAAAAATTTGCATAAAATCAGGTTTGAAATTCATGTTTGATTTTGTTGCCATATTACTGTGAAAGGTTTTTACTGAGGGGATTTTTGATTTCTCTTTTTATCACTCCATAAATCAGTAAATACTGTCAACAAACAGAAAACAAACACATTTTCGCCATGTTTTTAGGAATAAAATGTTGTATAAATCAGTGTGAATGATATATGAACAAACCGCTCAGTAAAAACCTTCAGAATATAGAGAGGAATAAAACTGTAAAGTTTGGTGTATGTAAGTGCTGCTGAAGTGGAGGAGAAAACTTTTAAAGATATGGATCGGAATTGAAATCTTCAGATGAAAAATAGATTAAGTGTAATAAAATAAACACTTAAATGTGTATTTTGAATGTTTTCATTCCACTAGTCTGAAAGAAGACAAGGTATTGAAGCAAAATAGACCAAAACCTCTAAATGGCCCAGTGCATGAAAAACACAGGTTTTGTTTGTAGTGTCTCCGATATTAAACTTTATCTATTTGCGTCTGTAGATTTCAATTGCAGTACGTTCCTTTAAAATTTGTTTCTCTACTTCTGCAGCACTTACATACACTACACTTAGCAGTTTTATTCCTCTCTATATTGTGAAGGTTTTTACTGAGGGGATTATGGATTTCTCTTTTTATCACTCCATAAATCACAAAAATACTGTCAATAGACAGAAAAAAAATTAATTTTCACCATGTTTTTAGGGATAGGATGTTGTATAACTCAGTGTGAATGATATATTCACAAACCCCTCAGTAAAAACCTTCAGAATACAGAGAGGAATATAAATGTTGTTAAGTTTGGTGTATGTAGGTGCTGAAGTGGTGGAGAAAAATCTTTTTAGAGATGTGTTTTGGTTTTGATATATAGATTTTTATAGATAAATGTGTATTTTAGATGTTTTCTTTGCACTAGTCAAAAACTCCAGTGCATGGAACACAGTGTTTTTGCCTGTAGCATCTTGCTTCAAACTCAACGTTACAGCAGCACAAGTTATGATATGTCATACATCAAAATCCATAATTCATCAGCAGAACAGAAATGATCCAGAGCAGGTCTGCCTCCTATCAACACCACACACATTCAATCGCTCATTTATCAGTCGGGGGGTCAGGTGACCCAGAGACGCTCCGGCAGACAGACCGTTTGCATACACATTAAAAGAGGGCAGATTATGGATGCAAACTGATTCCAGGAGGATCTGGTATCGTTCTCACCCACGGGCCATCAAAGCGTGCCACCCACCCGAGCGCGCTTGATTTCTTTGTCATGTCCTGCGTATCTCTGCAGTAAAAGGTGACGGTGCCGATGGCAGACATCAATAAACCCCACGGGAAACAATATCTGCTCCACAAACACTATGAGAGGAGCTGAAGGTACATGTGCAATCATCGCTCAGATCAGACAGTTAAACCAGCCAATAAAAGCCACTTAGTATTCAAATCATCAGGACTGTCAAGAGGAACTTTCCTCAGAGCTGAGCATTCGCTGCGGGCAAAATACTGAAGCCATTCTGTCTGTGTGTGTGTCTCTTTCTGAGCGTCTGGACTGTGAACACACTCAGTCACACACAGTTCTATCACAGAGCGCGTCAATAAATCACTGAATGAGCTGCTGTATGAATAATAACTGCACACTGTTTCTAGAGATCACATTAAAGTTAATATGAAACGAGCTCAAAAACTGCATGTGAAATAAACTGATTCTCTGACTTACTACAATTCAGCGTGTTTGTGTCATTGTTCACACATCATAGATATTTTCATGTTTTAGTAAAAAGTAGATTACTGTTTATGCATATAAATGAAAATGATATAATACAATTTTTTGTGTTCATTTAATTAGAAAACATGCATTTGATTATTTTACTACGCATGCAAAACATGCACTAATAAGTTAAAAGGGGCCAATTCTAAATTCATGATTACTTAAGAGTATAGTAAATAAATTCATTAAAATTCCGAACAAACTTTGATTTATGTAACTGTCATTCTTCACAGATGTGGTGTTTTGTATAGATTTTAAAATGTTTTATTAAAACGCTGCTTACTGTTTATGCAAATAAATGAAAATGATGAAATATCATTCTTCTATGTGTTCATTTATTTATTTTTCTTTTTAAAAAACATGCTTTTGATTATTTTTACTACATTAAGTATGATTTTCTCATGCAAAACCAGGAACATGCACTAGTATCCTTCCTTACTTTAAACGCCGAGTGTACAATCATCTTGTATGTAAATGTGCTGATTCAAATTCTGACAAAATTTTTCACAGATGTGATATTATTCATAAATATTTTTAAATGATTTGTTAAAGCAGTTTACTGCCATACTGGAGCATATAAACGATTAAATATCTTTCCTCCACATGTTCAGTTAATTAAAAGCATGCTTTGATTATATTTACTACACAATTAGGAACACGTTCTATTAAAATAACAGGGCTCAATTATGATTTCATGCTTACTTCAGATGTAGAGCGAACGCTGTTATCTTACATCCAGATTAATTAATTGAAATTCAAACACAGTTGTGGTATTTTTCATATATTAAAATGTTTTACTAAAACACAATGGTGCATGTAAATGCAAACAATTATAATTAGACCATGAACGTGCCCTAATAAAGTAAACGGGGTCAATTATGATTTCCCGCATTGAACACTTGTACAGTACATGAAATCTCATGACTGCCTGATGCTCAACAAACAAAAAGCATCGCATCTGACGGCCGAAGACATTCAGAGTGAACCGCTTTCATAAACGGCTCTCTAACTCCTTTCACGGTGACTGCTCTCCAGTTCCTAAAGATGTCAGATGTTAAATAAAGGCCACCAACTCGTCCATGTGAGTTCACAGTTCTGACCATAAACACTGAGAGAATGAATCACGTCTCCAGACAGCCGATAGCAGGGTGTCAGACGCTTCCTCTGTGAACACACACATTTGGACAACATGTGTGTTCACACACACTGACTCTGAGAGTCCTGCATTATACCAAAACAATCCATCAGACGTCCAGAGCCACGGAGGAGACGTGATTCAGAGATCAGTCATGGTCAGTGTGAACGGGTGAATCAGATCTGCAGTGATGCATCATGGGATCAGACACACTTCACTCGTGTGTGTGTGTGTGTGAGCCGCAGTGTGTACAGTGATCCCAACAGATGGAAACACTTCTGTAAGTTGTTCTGAAACCTGTGTTAGTCCATCTCAATATACAGCAAATCTCAACTGCTTTATTGTTTATATCGTTGCAAATGTTCCTATATTATTATTCAGCTCTAATATAATTTTCTATAAAGCTGCTTTGAAATTACGTGCATTGGACTTGATCAACTGCAAAAAAAAAGTTACTTGAGCATGTTTAAATGTCCTCATTTTCTGACTGATTACCTGATAATGCACAACCAGTGTTGAAGATAACGCATTCCAAGTAACCCGAGTTACATAACCAGATTCGTTTTTGACTAGCAAAGTAAAGCATTACGTTTTAATTTATAAGAAATATCAGAGTTACTTTTTCCAGTAAGGCCAGTAACTTTGTTTCTCATGTATTGACATCAGAAGTGAGTGCAGATGCGTTGTGTGTGAACATGATCTGACTGTAGATCTAGATTTAATGAGTAAACATGTATTTACTCATCTCACTCGCACAACAGATTCACACGCTTCATCAGCGAAATCAGTGAAAAATGAGCACAGGCCAGATGAGAAAAAGCTACGAAAAATAACAACGCGTTACTTTGCATAAAAAGTAACTTAAGTACTGCAATTAGTTACTTTTTTAGCGAGTAATGCAACATTGTAATGCATTGCTTTTAACAGTACACTGTGCACAACCACCAGTTTTTCATTTTTAATTTACTTAGTTTAACCGCACAAGCATTTCTGCGTCACGGCGAGCAACACATTTTGGGTTATACGTGCGTTTACGGGCTTTAATATCGGCTCCGGATCGTCTGAGCTGCTTGAAACTAGATATTATGCTCTTTCATGTTTCTTGAGGCCTGTTCTCACCAAGGACGATAACTATAAAGATATCAATAAAGATGTAGTTCCAACAGTGCCAATGTGTCCAGATCATAAAAACAGACTAGTGTGAGAGATGAGAGCATGTTTACCATACTTTACTATGGTACTGGCAGGATGTCACATTTTAGTTTCATTTCGTTTAACAAAAAAAAAGTGTTCAATCTTTTTAACAATACTGATTTTTAAGTGCAAAATGTAGCTACTAATGAGTTAAAAGAGGTTCATTATAAAAGTTAAATTCATGCTTATCTTGTATGTAAACTAATTCGATGTGATCGTGTTGTTATGCACAGATTAGGTTTTAGTAAATGTTTTAGTAGAAAAAGATGATTGGGTATGCATATACATACAAATTATGTTCATTTAATTTAACAAAAATCATGCTCTTGATCATTTTAACTAAATATAATCACAATTAGAGCAGGAACATTAAAGTAGGTCAAGTGCAAATTATAAATCCATCCTTCCTTTACATGTCGAGCGAGCTCTGTTTTCTGGACTTTAAATTAATTTATTTAAATTCAAGAAAAAACAATGTGCCTGTTTCAATAGAAGACAAGATTGCTGCACTCCACATGTGATGCGCTGATCTGTTTAATGTCCAGTTCTTCTACTAACACGAGTCTTCATGGTGCGTGTCTTTCCTTCTGATTGAGTCACTGAACTGAATGGCTCTGTTCCTGTTTATCATCTCCTGATTCCTCTTTCCTCTCTCTCTCTCTGTACAGTGTTTTGGCATCATGCACTAAACCCAGCGCTACGAATGTGAATATATATTAAGATGTTCTCTGCATAATTATTAGTGAAATGATGATGATGAAGAGTGTGCTGATGCGGCTCTGACCTTCCTGTCCGCGGAGCTCCAGCGCGCTCTGCTCTGCCCTTCATCCTCCTCATCGTCACCCAGGAGCCCCGCGGATGCTGAGTCTGACTCCTCGCCTTCCTCCAGCTCCTCCTCATCCTCGGCGGACACCTTCAGCCGCTTGGGCGCGCGCTCGTACTCCTGCAGCACGGACATGATGTGTCAATCAACCGGTCGCTCTCAATCAATAATCGGGGGATGATCGAAGCGATCTGGAAGGAGCGCACACACACACGCGCGCTCATGTGCTGCTCTGGCAACAGCTCTGTGCGCTCACGCCCTCGATCACTGCGACGCTGACGTCACGCCGGGTTTTGATTGGATCCTGCGTCTGAGTGACAGCGAGGCCGCGGCGCTGATTGGCTGAGAGCGGGGCATGCGTGGAGAACACGGGACTGCTTTAGTAGTGTGACATTAAAAATAATTATATAATCATCACTTTGAGCTTCTTTGTGTGAACATTATAATAATGAGCACGTGAAGCGGTATTCATACAAATAATAATGTCCTTTCACAAAGAAATTAAGTTCAATGCGTAAAAGATAAATGATATTATTATGATTCAGTAACAGGGATGCTGTTCATCAACAGAGACTGAAATAAGTCAAGTCAAGTCTGCTTTATTGTCAATTCTTCCACATGTACAGTACATACATACAGAGAATGGAAATTGTGTTACTCTCAGACCCCCGGTGCATACAGATAACACTAACAGTAGAGCCTAAAAATCTAGATCAAATATAAAATATAAGATAAAACTATTCAATAAGGGAATGTAAAAAAGACATAATAGAAAAAATAAAATAAAAATAAGGTTAAATAAAAGCAGCGCAAGGCACATGGCAGATAGAGTGCAAACCAGTGAACAAACAGTGCAGATAAAAAGATTTTTAGTGCATAAAAAAATAGCTTATTCAGTCTGAATATACCTGTCTTCATTAAAAGCTCAATTAAATCAGAATTAAATCAGAATATTTTAGCAGAGGGAAGATGACCTGGAGAAACTGAATCTGAGAATACGGATCAAATATGAGAAAGTGAAACTGTGAAGCGCAGAGCAGTTAAATCAAATACAATACAAATACAAATACAAAATGAATATAAATACAAACTAGATAGATGGAGAATGTTGGTCTGATGACTGGATGATGGATGATGGATGGATGGAAGGATGGATGTTGAAAAGATGGATGATGGACGGAAGTTGGGTGGATTGATGGGTAGATGGATGGAAGGATGTTGGATAGATGGATGAAAGATGAATGTTGGATGGATGGATGGGTGGATGATAGATGGAGGAATGGATGTTGGTTGGATGGATGGTAGATGGATGTTTGATGGATGGAAGAATGTTGGATGGATGGATGGATGTTGAAAAGATGGATGAAGTAAGTTGGTTGGATGGATGGTAGATGGATGGATGGACACGTGGACAGATGTTGGATGGATGATAGATGGATGTTTGATGGATGGATGGGTGGATGATGGATGGATGGATGTGTGATGGATGGATGATGGATGATGGATTGACACGTGGACAGATGATGGATGGATGGATGGATGTTGAAAAGATGGATGTTTGATGGATGGATGGTAGATGGATGTTTGATGGATGGATGGACAGATGATGGATGGATGTGTATAAACAGATGGATATGGTTAGATTATAGACAGATGGAGGTCCAGATCTGTTTCTGATGGTTTAGATGCTGTGGTCATGAACAGATGTGCTCCGTCTCTCTCGTCATCCTGCCGTCGGCTCGGCTGTGTGTTCAGATCCAGACGTCTGCGGGTTCATGAAGTGTTAAAGCAGAGCTGGAGATGCGTCTGTGGTTGTGGGCCGTTCTCCCACAGTTCCCAGCAGCGTCAGAAGCTCTTCGAGAAGAACACAGTCTTCAGAGCAATTACAGCTCATCTGAGACGCCCCGTGTATCTCTCCACGGCCACGACTCCCATCAATCCTGCAAACACACAGACGATGATAACACCGTCTCCCGCCGTGCTGCTGCTGCTGTTGAGTTCTAACTTCTAACTTTTGTTCACTAGAGAGGAAATCGGTGAATTTGCATCAAATAGTGTTTTGCAGCCAGTGGAGCGGCAGGTGCTTTTCTAGCGTCTGAACATGTTTAGCAGTGTTTAGTGTTTTATCTTCCCAGACTGAAGAGACAGAGCTGCTAAACCTGGAAAACCACAGACTTCTATCTAGGACAGAGGTGTGCTGCACAAACGCCTCTGCTTTGCAGGAGTGTGTGTGTGTGTGTGTGTGTGCAAACCGGTAGAAAACGGCTGGTTTAAAGACGGATTCTGCGTGATTCACAAAGCACATCAACTTAGACAACAGCACATTTAGCGCTCAAGCACAGGTTTCCATCTTGGCATCAAACATGCTGGTCTTCACAGCCGATGTCAGAATATATCAGGTGTGTGTGAACACTCCAGAAGCCCTGAAATAGCCGAGGAGCTCTTGAGCAAACATGCAATCAACAGCAGGCCAGTTCTTTCAGGTTAACCTTTTGATCGTGAAGTGAAACCAGTCCAAAGCCTGATGTGGAGGGAAAATACCCTCATTTCAGATAACTGGCATACAGATCATAAACAATAGTACTGCACAGGAGATAATGTGAGTTTTCAATTTGTATCACCAGAAATTAATCTAATAACATTACTAAAAACATGACGGATTCAAGCTCAAACATTCAACCTGAACAAATAATGAGAGACTCTTTAAGATCACTAAGACTTGTTCACAAGTTCACCTCGCAATTCTGACTTTTTTGCAAGTTGCTATCTTGCAGTTCTCATTTTTGTGTGTGTGTGTGTGCAAGTTTTCATCTTGCAATTTTGACCTTTTTTTGGCAATTCTACATCACGCAATTCTGACTTTATTTTTTACAAGTTTACATGTTGCAATATTAACTTTTTTTTGGCAAGTTTTCATCTTACAAATCAGATTTTTTTTTTTTTTTTTTTTTTTTTGCAAAATCTTTTTTTTTTAACCATTTTCTTTTTTCTCAGACTTCTAAATCTTGTAATTCTGACTTTTTTTATTGAAAATCTGAGTTTATATACAGTACAGGTCAAAAATTTGGAAACATTACTATTTTTTAATGTTTTTGAAAGAAGTTTCTTCTGCTCATCAAGCCTGCATTTATTTGATCAAAAATACACAATATTGTGAAATATTATTACAACTTAAAATAATAGTTTTCTATTTGAATATACTTTAAAAAAAATAATTTATTCCTGTGATGCGCAGCTGAAATTTTCAGCATCATTACTCCAGCCTTCAGTGTCACATGTAACATCCAGTCTATCACATGATCATTTAGAAATCATTCTAATATTCTGATTTATTATGAGTGTTGGAAACAGTTCTGCTGTCTAATATATTTGATCAATAAAAGGTTAAAAAGAACTGCATTTATTCAAAATAAAAATAAAAAATTCTAATAATATATATTTTAATAATATATTTTCTTTACTATCACTTTTTATCAATTTAACACATCCTTGCTGAATAAAAGTATTGATTTTATTTAAAAAAAAGAAAGAAAAATTACATTGACCCAAATTTATTGACAGTTGTTTTTTTTTTTTTTTAAAAATATTTATATTTTAAAAACATAGCTTCTTTTTTTTTCTTTTTTTTTACTTTTTATTCATCAAAGTATCCTAAAAAAGTATCACATGTTCTGAAAAAATATTAAGCAGCAGAACTGTTTCCAACTTTGATAATGAATCATCACATTAGAATGATTTCTAAAGGATCATGTGATAATGATCCTAAAAATTCAGCTTTGCATCACAGAAATAAATGATAATTTAAAGTATAATAAATTTAAAAACAATTATTTTAAATTGTAATAATATATCACAATATTACTGTTTTTCTGTATTTTTGATCAAATAAATGCAGGCTTGATGAGCAGAAGAAACTTCTTTCAAAAACATTAAAAATAGTAATGTTTTCAAACTTTTGGTCTGTACTGTATAAAGATAACAAATAAAAAAGTCTGCATTGTGAGATACAAATGAAGAATTCTGAGAATTCAAAAAGTGAGAATTGAGATAAAAAGTCAATTATTATTATTATTTCTTTTCATTGGGTGTTGTGAATGAGCTCCCATACGTCTGTGATGGCCCTGAGTGTGAAGCTCTGTTCAGTCTCAGATGTCTGTGTGTGCTCTGCTGTGTTTGACGGGTCAGTCAGAAGTCAAGGCGGCTGGAATCCGAGCGACCCGTCTGACCTGCTCATTAACTGCTTACCGCAGACCATCATGCTTTTGTTCAACCTGACAAGCAGCTTATTTAGCTACACATCATGAGATGTCGAGCCTAACGCGAGGGTTTATTGATCATATTGTGACAGGCGGAGGACTGGAGCTCTACAGACGCTTCATTAGAGATACTGACGCCTGACCTACTTTCAGCAGGATTCCTGCGCTCCTCTCCATCCCACACACCGACCTGATTTCACATCTCTGGAAACACGAAGACACACACACAAACACACACAGATGCGCATTTAGCATCACACTCAGCAAAAGAAGATCCATCCTTAATAATTCCAAATGTGCTGAAATGCTTTGTCGTTTAGATTGAAAGAGCAGAAATCCAGAGATTCAGAAGATATGAACCTCCAGAAGGTTCAGCAGATTTCATGATGGACACGTCCGATGCTGGTTTAGTCTGCTGCCCAGAGGATGATTGTGTTGTACAGATATTAAGCTTTATAATCAGTAACCAGCAGTCACAGTTGGAATACTTCATTAATAAATACACATCATCTGTGTGTGTGTGTGTGTATACAGAGTTTTTAAAATCAAATGTAAGACTTTTTAATAAGATCCAAACCAGCAAATAAAATCAACAACATTAGGATTTTACATCATGCAACTGTGACTCTCTTCCTCAGTTGCTGTTACAATTCAACAGTTTTACAATAAAACTTACAATTCACCTTGTTTTATCTTCACAATTCTGACTTTTTCTCTTGGGATCCTGAGTTTACATTATTGAAAGAGTCTGAATTATAAGATATTAATTTATAATTCTGAGAAAAAAGTCAGAACTGAAATAATAAATATATATTTGAAGATCCACGCCAGCAAATAAAATCAATACTGCTACTCAA
>NC_056582.1:20838653-20843653 GCF_018340385.1 Cyprinus carpio | reverse complement strand
ATAACATTTTGCGAGATTAGAGTTTTTTTTCTGTATTTTTGACCAAACTTTTGAATGGTAATGTGTGTGTGTGTGTGTGTGTGTGTGTATATATATATATATATAGTATTTTTTTAAGGTTTTATTTCAAATTTAATTCACATTTTTAAAATATTGTTATCTGCTTTTATCATTTATTATTATTATTATTAATTTTACTATTTCTATCTAGCTTTATTTTATTTTGTTATTTTAGTTCCTTAACCTTAAAAGTCAGTTGCCAAGGCAACTTTTTTAAGTTAACATTTATATTTTATTTCAGCATTATTTAAATTAAAATTTGATTTTTTTATAGTTTCGTTAAAAGAAACGTTGATATTAACCCGCAATATTTTACACATTAATGAAAATATAAACGTCACCTAAACTCTTTAACTGATTAAAACTATCAAAAACTAATTTCATTTACGAAACACAGAAACTGTAATAAGACATAAACATCATAATTACTGAGTTATAACCCAACAAACTAATCCTTTAACATACAAATACACATCATCTGCATCTAAACTATCTACGTTATGATTATTATTATTAATTATGCGGATTATGATTATTATTAGCCAGTGTTAGGGATAGCGGTTAGCAGCTCGTGCTAAACACATCAAAGCTCTACAGTAACGAGCCGCGTTTCACACACGACTGAAACAGGAGAGATTTGTGATATTTTCTTGGTTGTTATCAGACTCCACCTCACCGTCCCTCCGTGTCGCCCGGAGCGCGACATAATGAAGACCGGAGTGAAGAATCCCGACAGAAACAAACAGCCGCCTGTCAACGGACGACTGAAAACTACAATTCCCATAATGCTCCTGTTCCGAGCTCTGACTGCGCGCTTATTCTAAATAACTTATTTTGCTTTGTCAGGCTTATTTTGCGTTATATATATATATCCCGTACACTCTCTATATGTTTAATAAAAATATTTACATATTATAAAAGAAAATCTCTGACCCAGCCAACCACATGAAGCCACACTTGACCTCGTGACGCGGAACGGTTCGCGCTGAAGATGAAGTCGCGGATGTATTATCGGTGATCGTTTCTGTGTAGATGTGGTGTGGAGCGGGGAGTCCTCGGTACTGGCACGAGTTCGTCAATCACCGAGGTTTCTGTTCTTCCTTTTTTCACGACTGCAGATCAGCAGCGCTTCGAGGGACGCGTGTTCACCGTGGACCCCGTTTCCGCCAGGTAACGTAAACATCATCAAACATGACCTCAGCGCTTATTATCACTCACATAAAACACCAGAGAAGCGGCCGAAGAATCGCAACACGAGTTCTGTTTTGTTTGCGTTATTTTTTGTTATCATTAGACGAATCATTCGGGGGTTTGAATCATTAGACGAATCATTCAGGGGTTTGAATCATTAGACGAATCATTCAGGGGTTTGAATCATTAGACTAATCATTCAGGGGTTTGAATCATTAGACGAATCATTCAGGGGTTTGAATCATGAGGCGAAATCATTCAGGGTTTGAATCATTAGACGAATCATTCAGGGGTTTGAATCATTAGACGAATCATTCAGGGGTTTGAATCATGAGGCGAATCATTCAGGGGTTTGAATCATTAGACGAATCATTCAGGGGTTTGAATCATTAGACGAATCATTCAGGGGTTTGAATCATTAGACGAATCATTCGGGGGTTTGAATCATTAGACGAATCATTCAGGGGTTTGAATCATTAGACGAATCATTCAGGGGTTTGAATCATGAGGCGAATCATTCAGGGGTTTGAATCATTAGACGAATCATTCAGGGGTTTGAATCATTATGAATCATTAGACGAATCATTCAGGGGTTTGAATCATTAGACGAATCATTCAGGGGTTTGAATCATGAGGCGAATCATTCAGGGGTTTGAATCATTAGGACGAATCATCAGGGGTTTGAATCATTAGACGAATCATTCAGGGGTTTGAATCATTAGGACGAATCATTTCAGGGGGTTTGAATCATTAGACGAATCATTCAGGGGTTTGAATCATTAGACGAATCATTCAGGGGTTTTAATCATTAGACGAATCATTCAGGGGTTTGAATCATTAGACGAATCATTCAGGGGTTTGAATCATGAGGCGAATCATTCAGGGGTTTGAATCATTATGAATCATTAGACGAATCATTCAAGGGTCTGAATCATTATGCGAATCATTCAGGGGTTTGAATCATTATGAATCATTATACGAATAATTCAGGGGGTTGAATCATTAGGAATTATAAGGTGAATCATTTGCGTTTTAAATCATTAGGTGAATCATTCAGGGGTTTGAATCATGAGGTGAATCATCTGATGTTCTGCTCTTGTGTCGGCTGCAGTGTGGTGCTGCTGAGCGTCCAGGAGAGCGAGCGTCCGTCGGTGAGGGTGATTCTGGGTCACGCGGTGACCGATGTCCAGATCCTCAGGAGAGGAACGGAGGAAACGGAGCGTCAGATGAAGAGCGTCCTCCTGCCGGACCGAGCTCAGAGTCTCAGTGCGGAGGAACTGAAGTCTCGGAGGGAGAGTGTGCGTCTGTGGCTGGAGCAGAACCGGGTCCCGGTGACTGAAGACGGGGAGGTTCTGCGTGTGGCGAACGCTCTGACCATCAGCGCCCCCTACAGGCCTGCAGACTGCAGCAGCGCCAACGAGATCATCCTGTCTCGCGTCCAGAGTCTCGTGGAGAGCAGGCCCGGAGCAGAGGCACCTCCGTGAGTCTTCCTTCAGCCCGACGAGGAGACTCTCCAGAATGAGCTTGCTCCCCTGCTCTGGATCAGACGTCGCTTCTGTGTTAGTGTCTGTGATGTCTACAAGCTCTCGATTCATGTAACATTCTGAGTCGCTGGATGTTTGTGTGTTTCAAATGTTATAATAAATGTTTCCTGATTCATAAACCAAGGCTATGCTCACAATGGAAGAGAAATTAATCTTTTTGAAACTGAATCATTTGCAAAACGATTCACTTTTTTCAAAGCACTGGACGTCAGAATGATGTGAATGCAGAGAAAACTCAGCACAAACATACATAAAAACACCTCTTACAAACCCACTGCGTATCTTATTGAAATGTAATCTATGACATGCAATCAACAAATCATCAAATACTACTAAATATGAAGTGTCTGGATGTGTTATTAATTTCTAGAGTTTGGTTAATCAGACAGACTAAAGTTTTCCTTTCATTATGCATGTGTCATTAAAATGTATAAAACTGATCTGAGATCAGGCAGAAAGCATACAGACTCCGGTTCATGGGTTCACAGAGATCTAGCGCTGAAACATTGAATGATGCTGACTCTCTCTCGTATAAAGCGCTACAGAAACACACGTGACGTCACGGCTGGCGTTTGGCATACAGTGGTAGAAACACTTTATTCCCTTGTTTTAAGGCGGCGATCGTTTCATCTTTACATACTTAATGGCAAAACAAGAAATGATTGAGAAAATCAGAGTTCAAGCACATAGAGGACAATCACGCGCGTGTTTCTTGAAGGTTTCTCCAGTACCTCTTTGGTGTGAGGGTACCTTAAGCTCACGAGCGAGTCTGAAATGATCCAGAGAAGCTGCTCTGTTGAGTCTGTCATCCAGCAGTGTGTGTGTGTGTGTGTGTGTGTGTTCAGGAGGAGAGCCAGCCGAGCGTGGGACAAAACAGCTACACAGAAGACAAAACAATACAAAGTTCCTGAACGGCTGGGATCTGCACTTTATGGAAACACAATCATCGTCTCAGAAGGACGTGTTTAAAGGGACAGTTCGCCCAAAATTACAATTCTGCTATTATTCACCCTCCCTCCAGTTGTTCCAAACCTGCTTGAGTTTCTCTATTCTTCTGAACACAAAACACATCTTTTTAAGAATGTTGCTAAACAAAGAGTTGGCGGTAGCCATTGACTTTAATAGGTTGGGAAAAAACACCATGGGAGTGAATGGGTACCGTCAGCTGTCTGGTTAGCAGCATGTGCGCTCCGCAGAAGACAGACACTGGTGGAGGTTTGTAAAAGCTGGAGGGAGAGGAAACACCGGCAGGACCCTCGTCTCTCTGTAAGGGTTCAGTCTCCAGCACTGTCTGTCAGACTCAGAGTGCTCTCCAGCAGCGGCGGGCCGTCCCGGGGGACCGACTCTCTCTTGTAGGTCTTGGGAGGGAGTTTGGGGATGGGTGAGTGTGAGGTGCTGTGGCGCGGCGGGACGGGCGGCCCGGTGGCTCCCGGCGGCGGCGGCGGCTCACAGTCCAGAGCGGGGGGGTGTTTGCGCGGGCCCAGCGGCGAGGGCGTCTGTGGGGGGTGTGGGCTGAAGGGCGACGGGGGGAAGAAGGTCTGGCTGGGCTCGGAGCGGCGGCCCGGTGGAGGCGGCTGCAGGTGCAGCGGGGAGCTGGAGAACACGTCTGGCGTTCGCACCGGCTCCCGCGGCGGCAGGGTGGGGGGGCTCTCCGGCGGCTCCGTCAGCGAGTAACGGGGCGAGTACACTTTGGTGGTGGGCTGACGCGGGGGGATCGCCGGAGGACTGTCCAGGTGCTTCGACATCATCTGAAACACACCGTGCTTGAATACATCACTGTCTAGAAAACCACATGCAGATTATTTCACAATTAAAAAGAGCTCGTTCAGCTAATGACAAACATTTCATGATTTCCCCCTTTTCTTATACTCTATTATATCTATATATCTCACAGGATAAAACATTAAAAAGGTAATATTTTAAAATATTAAATAGTTTATATATCTTATAATTCAGACTTTTTTCTTTTAAGAATTCTGTGTTCTTCTCTTTTTTTTCCAGCATGGAATTAAAAAATAAAGGTAAATGTGACGTTTTATTTCATAATTCAGTATTGCAAGAGGATTGCACACAAAAAAAGTCACAATCGCAAGATAAAAATCACAATTAACTTTTTTATTATATTTTATTTTATAAAAAAAAAAAAAATATATATATATATATATATATTTATTTATTTTTTTTTTTTTTTTTTTTTTTAAGGCC
>NC_056582.1:20826153-20833653 GCF_018340385.1 Cyprinus carpio | reverse complement strand
CATTTTTGAAATAAAAAGGCAGAATTGCAAGATATAAATTTTCAGTTTTGAAGAAAAAAGTCATAATTGTGAGATATAAACAATTAAGAGATTTAAACTTAGTCAAGTTACCTTTATATATTTAGCGCTTTAAAGTGCTTATAATTGCAAGACAAATAAGAAATTTTGAAAGAAATAAATAGTCTGAATTGTGAGATAAAACCTTTTCCCTTGTAATTTTCCACAGAAAGCACATGTGTAAAACGGTGTAACCAGAAGAAGGACGTACCAAAGAAGGGCACACAGGGGGGGTTGATGGACCTGAGTTTAGCCAGGTATTTCTTATAATGATCTTCACTGAGTTCATGAGCTTCCTCCAGAATCTTCCTCTGTCTGCTCGGGATTTGCTGAAATACAATCACACGCAGTGATAGTCTTACACGCTGAAGTGAAACAGCTCTAGTACTAGTGAAGAGCAACTAATCCAACAGTGCTAGTTAAAGCTCATGTAAACGCGCTCACCTCGAAGGTGTGGTCGAGTCTGTAGACGGGCGACGAGTTCATGGCGCTCACCACCTCCAGAACGCCATTGAAGTTATTGAGCTCCTGAAAGACCTGCAGGATCTCGATGATGCGCGATATGACGGCCACACGCTCCTCCACGTTCTCCGCTTCTACGATGCACCTGAGAAACACGAGAAACCCTTAGAAACCAGCACATATGTGAGTGATGTGGCTCTGAATGAAACATACTTCTCGAACCACAGCGTGAGGTTGGTGGTGTGGCGGATCATCCGCAGCAGGTTCGGGGAGTTGATCTCCTTGTCTTCTTTAGTCCAAACGCTGCCCACCAGCTCTGACGGCTGAACCGCCCTACAGAAGGTCAAAGTTCACAGAGGCGTTCATGTTTCTGTGTTAAACCGCTAAATATGAACAGAACAAAACCCTGCAGTTCCACCTCAAAGGGATGATTTTGACACTTTATAATGCAAATAATAAATATTCATTACTTAAAGCAAGACACTAGGAGAGCAGGGTGTAGATATCATTAATCACAGCAAATTAAGACAATTGTTTTATGTTACAAGTTTCCTTGAATGCTATGTTTAAATGTGCTATAAATTGCATTAATTTTCAGAGAATTAATCTGAACATTGGATAAAGCACAGAGTTAAGACAGAGTGAAAGGTTTTTACTGAGTGGATTTTGGATTTCTCTTTTCATCACTCCATAAATCAGAAAATTCTGTCAGCAGCTAAATAAAAAATACATTTTCACCATGTTTTAGGATTTTTTTTTATTTTTTATAAAAACTCAGAAAAATTATATATCAACAAACCCTTCAGTAAAATCCTTCAGAATATAGAGAGGAATAAAACTGTAAGTTTTGGTGTTTATAAGTGCTGCTGAAGTGGAGAAAAAACTCTTTAAAGATATGGATTGGAATTAAAATCTACAGACGCAAATAGATAAAGTGCAATAAAATAAACTCTTAAATGTGTATTTTGGATGTTTTCTGTCCACTAGTCTGAAAGAAGACAAGTTATGGAAACAAAATAGACCAAAATCTCAAAGCTGACCAGTGCATCAAAAAAACAATAGTCTTGCATGTCGTGACTCACCTTACTACACTTTATCTGTTTGAGTCTGTTCATTTCGATTCCAATCGATATCTTTATGGATTTGGAGTTTTTTCTCCACTTCAGCAGCACTTACATACACCAAACTTAGCAGTTTTATTCCGCTCTATATTCTGAAGATTTTTACTGAGGGAATTTTGGATTTCTCTTTTTATCACTCCATAAATCAGAAAATACTGTTAACAGACAGAAAACAAATTCATGTACACCATGTTTTAAGAATAAAATGTTATAAAAACTCAGGAAAAATATATATTCACAAACCCCTCAGTAAAAACCTTCAGAATATAGAGAGGAATAAAACTGTAAAGTTCGGTGTGTGTAAGTGCTGCTGAAGTGGAGAAAAAACTTTTTGAGGAAAAGGCCTTTAAAGGTATGTATTGTAATTGAAGTCTACAGACACAAAAAGATCTTCAATCTTAATCTAAAAATTACCAGTGCATGAAAAAAACTATGTTTTTTCCTTAATTCACGTAAGAGCTTGAACACAAATACAAGCTTCACTCATGATGGTAGACGTCTACTGTAATTGTACTGTAATGTGTTTCCTGTCCGTTCAGAAATACTGAGAGACGATCGTCTGTGGAAACTGACAGCAGCACACCGAAATGAAGTGAAAATCACCTAGAACGCTCCTCTGGAGCCGAGGTGTTTTGAGTGTGTGGTTTGGTTCAGTGTTTTGGGAGACGGGGGCACAGAATGGCCTCGTGGGAAACAGAGCTGAGGTGGTGACCTTGGGTACTGCGCTCACTGCCTGTTCCCACAGAGGTGAAGGGAAGTGTGTGTGTGTGTGTGCGTGTGTGTCACAGCTGGACACTCTATTGTGTTAAACAGACCCATTTTCTGTGCAGACAGTTGCCAACGACGCAGAAAATAAAAATACAAACAGGAAATCCAGCCTTTTCCCTTATAAAGAAAAAAACAACAAAATATGAAACTAAACAAACAGAAATGAACATTGAGGCCTGTGCATTTCTTCATTTTGACTAAACGAGTGCTGATAAATCATGAGTACTTGAGCTCCATGCAGCTGTGTAACATTATAAATGTCTTTACGGTCCCTTTTGATTAATTTATTGCGTCGGTGATGAATAAAAGTTGTAATTTATTTAAAAAAAAAAATTATCATCAGAGAATTAAAACAAGAAAGAAAGCAAGAACATAGAATTATTAAAAAATAAAAAATTATGCCCAAATTTAAGATTTATGTATCTGAATTGCATATAAAATGTCCATGCATTTGGATTACAGTTTTAACATAAACTAATAAACTTAATGTGATGGACATTTGTCAGTCAGAAAATACTTTTTGTATGTATTCGATTTTACTGAAATAATATTTTTAAAATGCATTTATTTAAATAGCTTAGAATCAACATAAATCTGTTAACTGTGAAAACAATTACATTCATTAGGTTAAAAAGTAAACTTAATGAACTATGACTATAGTTGTGGAACAAGCAATATTCAATCAGTTGAAATGTAAGAGAATGGAACAAACTGGATTTATTAATCATAAATATGTAAACCTAGTTATTGTTTAAAACAAATTGAGTTTATTAGCAATATTCCAGAAATCTGACCGGTTTCAAGTATGACTATATTACACAATAAACAGGTTTGTTCATTTATGTAAATAGGTTTAAATGAATTTAAAAAAAAAATATGATTATTTAAATATAATCAAATAGATGCAAATAGTTAATAATAAACTATACAATGATTGGTAACACTTTATTTTAGGGTGTCCGTGTTACACGTTACATGTACTTACAATTATAAAAACAATTAATTATGCATAATTACATGCAAGTAACACTAAACCAAAAACCTAACTATATAATAAGTACATGTAGTTAATTAATATTACTCAGTACTTATATGTATAATTACACTGTAACAATACATCTTAAAATAAAGTGAAACCCAATGATTTTTCCGAGGGCAGAAATCTGTTTTATTAATGTACGACTGACAAATGTGCATCACATAAAGTTTGCATATTTTGCAAGTTGTTATTTATGTTCAGACTGTATATTCCAAATGGATGTAAATTTTATATATAATTCAGATACATATATCTTTAACCTAAATATTTTTTGAGTGTATATTGTGTATGGAATCCTTGCATGAGTATTTTATGGTGCACTTCTGGTCGCGGTCTGCTTATAGTGTAATGAGCAGCGTGAACATTTAGCTAAACATCTCCACTGAAGAAAAACAGGGTTTGATTGACATGAGGATGAGTAAATGCCATCAGAGACCAGAGGTCACTGGCTGAGGGTCGCACCTGTAGAAGTCGGACTCCAGCAGCGTGAGCTGTCGGGCGATCTCAATGGGGTGAAGGGTCATGAGGTCAAACTGATCCGTCTGTCCCGCTTTACACAGGTGCCACTCGATGGGCGGCGGCGACGGCTCTCGAAACGTGATGTTGTGTGGGGCGTTGGCTTGAGCCTTTCTTCCTCTGGATGATCTTCGTGATGGACTCCACCCACTTCCTCATGGCCTTACCTGCAGACAGGTGACAGGACCGATGTAAGACACAGAACTGGGCTGAGATCAGATTTATGCTGAAGAGTTCTTGTTAACCAGCCACCAGCACGAATGCTGATAGGTTATTTCTACTTGTCACGTTTTATATTTGTGTTCTTTTGAAAGCCACGCCCACAGTGAAATCTCATTGGTTTGAAATCATTTTCACTTTCAGAAACAATGATGGACAGAAAAATTATGGGAACTACACTGGAATTCGGTTAGATCGTGCCTGGTTAGGACACTAGGACATGTTTTATTTTTTCCAAATCTCATGGTTTCCAATTGTATTTTTCTGGATTCCGTTTAATGGTGTGCATTTTTTTTATCAATTAAATTCATAAAAACTTATTAAAACTTTTAAAACTAATTTTTCCCCCCTTAATTCTGTTTTCTGTCTGAATTTTTCTGCATGCCATTTTATGGTTTTACTCAATTTTAATAAACAAAAAAGATGTCTAATTAATTGAGTTCATAAAATGTTTACAATTTACTATTTAAACATTAACAGTTCCTTATGAAATGTGCTTTTTTTATTCTGTGTTGTTTATTTTAATTAGTCTACAAATTTATCATAAAAAATGGTGCTAATCAAATGGATACATAGAACTTTAACAGTTTAATTAAACTTTTATTATAAATTTGAATAATTAATCATATTTTTTGGCAAACAAAGTATTGCACAACAGAGTTTTACTTTTTAAATTAAAACACGGATGAAAAATTGAGTGATTTTGTGTGATATTCCATAATAAAAACTATTTTTTAATAAACTGTTTTAATATTACTATCATTACTTTTAGAAGTACATTCTACTGTATAATAATATATTTCTCTACAAGTCATGATTTGATTAAGTGTTCAGCTTAACTTTTGATTTATCCATCTGAATTTAGCCAAATTCTGTGACATTCTCCATTATAGAGTAAATGTGTTTTTTATGACTGGAAGGCCCTAGTCATGTTTGTAGATATTTTCATAGTTTTACCATGATGATTATGGTGATGATAGAGTTCTGGATGTTTGTGTTCGTACCTCTGACCATGCCAATAAACTCCTCCAGCCGCCGGAGCAACTGAGCGTCTCTCTCGAAGTCATAGAAATGATGCTCGACCCAGTGCCTGCACACATTCAACACCCTGCAGACACACAGAGACGCATGAGAGACAGCGAATGACACAGTACTGCTGTGTGAGTGTGAGTGAGCAAGCTAAGAGTGTGTGTGTGTGTGAGGTGAGTGGAGGTGAGGGCTTGGTGGCTGGAGGTGAGTGAGTGAGTGAGTGAGTGAGTGAGTGAGTGAGTGTAAGTGAGTGAGTGTGCGAGTGAGTAGTAGTGTGTAAGTGAGTTTGTGTGTGTGAGTGTCAGTTTGAGGGTGTGCAAGTGAGAGTGTGCTGTCTGTCTGTGTGTGTGTGAGTGTGTGAGTTTGTGTGTGTGTTCTGTTTGTTTGAGTTTGTGTGAGTTTGAGTGTGGGTTTGTGTGTGTGTGTGTGTCAGTTTGAGTGTGTGAGTGACTGAGTGTGAGAGTGTGCGTGTGAGAGTGTGTGAGTTTATGTGAGTCAGTTTGAGTGTGCAAGTGAGAGTGAGTGTGCAAGTTAGTTAGAGAGTGTGTGTGTCAGTTTGCGTGAGTGAGTGAGTGTGTGCGTGTGGAAGTGCGAGTGATTTAGTGCGTAAGTGTGAGTGTGCGAGAGAGAGTCAGAGTGTGTAAGTGAGTTTGTGTGAGTGTGTCAGTTTGAGTGTGCAAGTGAGAGTGTGTGTGTGCGAGTGTGAGAGAGTGTGCGAGTTAGAGTGTGTGAGTTAGAGTGTGTGTGTCAGTTTGAGTGAGTTAGAGTGTGTGTGTGTGTGTGTGTGTGTGTATGTGTGTGTGTGTGTGTGTGTGTCAGTTTTAGTCAGTGAGTGCATGTGAGTGTGTGAGTGACTGAGTGTGAGAGTGTGCGTGTGAGAGTGTGTGTGTGTATGTGTGTGTGTGTGTGTGTGTGAGTGTGTGTCAGTTTGAGTGAGTTAGTGTGTGTGAGTGACTGAGTGTGAGAGTGTGGTGTTGTGAGTGTGTGTGTGTGTGTGTGTCAGTTTTAGTCAGTGAGTGCGTGTGAACGTGCGAGTGATTGAGTGTTTAAGTGTAAGTGAGTGTGCGAGTGAGAGTCAGAGTGCGTGTGAGAGTGAGTGAGTTTATGTGAGTCAGTTTGAGTGTGCAAGTGAGAGTGAGTGTGCTAGTGTGAAAGAGTGTGCGAGTTAGAGAGAGAGAGTGTGTGTGTGTGCACGTGCGTGTGAGTATGAGTAAGCGAGTTTGAGTCAGAGTGTGTGTGTGTGTGTGTGTGTGTGTGTGTGTGTGTGTGTGTGTGTGTGTGTGTGTGTGTGTGTGTGTGTGTGTGTGTGTACCTCAGCTGTACAGGCTGAACGAACTCTTTGCGGAAGCGTTTGAGTTCTGCGCTCAGCGGCTGGTCTCCGTTCTCCATGGCCATCTGATCCGCTTCCGTGGGTTTAGGTTCAGGAATATCAAACCTGGATCACAAACACACAGACCACTGTTTGGAGAGACGTTTCCATGGATACGACAATAACTTCATAACATTACAAAAAAATATCATCATGACTATGAGAAAACCGTTAAATACTGGAACAGCTGATTATGGGTGAGCTGTTGTTTATTTAAATCTGTGTATTACAACAATTTTTAATAAAAAAAACTATAAATTATCCCATTACAGTGAAAAGAAACTAAACACACTATAAACTATTTATAAACCATTACGATTAAAAAAAAGAGCAAATAATAAAAATAAACCCAGTGAAATGAAAAGGCTAGGTGCTGATGGAGAGGATGTGAGCATCTGACCTCTCCATGAGCAGATCCAGCAGCTCCTGAGGTTTACAGAATGATCGGTATGTGGTCAGAAACGTCCTGACGAGACGACAAATCTATGGGAGAGCATGAAAAAAAAAAGTTGACACTTTTTTTTTTTGGTTACATTTTTTTTTTTTTAAAAAAAGTATAGATTAATGTCTTGTCGATTTTGTTTGTTTAAATACTTTGTGTTCAATGCAAGCAAGTTCTAATGGCGGGGGACAGTGAGGTTTTTTTTTTTTAAAAAAAAAAAAAAAACTATCCTTTCAACTCTCCTTTTATGTCATTTTATACAGAATTATAAAACACATTTGTATTTCAGGTTTTTTTTATTTAATATAAAACTGTAAAAAAAAAAATGTTACTTGAAATAAAATAAATGTCAATCGAAATAAAACAAAATATAAAAAACGTAAACATATTTTTTTATTTCTGCTATTTTCCAAGACTTTCCGTACTAAAATGACTAAAAATTTAAAAATTTGTGTGTGTGTGTGTGTGTGAGTGAGTG
>NC_056582.1:20811153-20823653 GCF_018340385.1 Cyprinus carpio | reverse complement strand
TAGATGTTTTTGTTGTTTTGGCAGTAATACTTTACAACAAGCATTCAACTGTTAACATTAGTTAACGCATTAGTTAACACAAACTAACTACAGTAATATATTTTACAGCACTTATTAACCTTTGTTAAAGTTAGTTAATAAAAACACTAGTGTTCATTCACACTGCACTGCAACTAATGATAACAGATCAGGGTCATTATAATTAACTTAAACCAAACAAACTGCTGTTACTTCTAAAGTGAAAATAACATTAACTAAAAAAACAAAAAAAAAAAAAAAAAAAAAAAAAAAGCTTTTAATTCAGCTAGTTTCCAAGGTAACACATCTGATTTTAATTTAGTTTAACTTCATTTACTCAAATAACTAGAACTAAAAATGACAAAAACACAACAAAATTACTAAAACTTTAACTAAAATTCGAATGGAAACAAAAAATTATATAAATAAAAACTATTACATATATTTTAAATATTAAAAGTACTTCAAAATATTAATACAAAGCCCCTCAATTATAGTAAAAGTAACACTCCAAAAGATACAACTTTTGACTTATTTTAAAGAAATAGAAATCAACATTAACTAAGATTAATAAATGCTGTATTGTTCAAGTATAGTTCGTTGACGGTTTATGAGAACTATGCATTTAAGTGTTGTTGTTTTGACTTATTTTAAAGCTTGTTTTGTCTGATGAGTATCCTTAAAATAACTTTAATGAAATGCTGAATTTACAGTATATTTTACTGTACTGATCAAGAGTTTGTTTCTGAAAGATCTGCTCTTCTGCTCAGCAAGGCTGCATTAATTTGATTAAAAATACAGTAAAAATTGTGAAATATTATTAGAGTTTAAAACAGCTGTTTTCTGTGTGAATCTCTGTTAAACTGTAATGTATTTCTGTGATTTTCAGCATCATTACTGCAGTCGTCAGTGTCACATGATCACTGGTCACTCACCGGCGTACATGTGGAAGGTCAGGCTCGATGAGCTCAGCACCGTTCCGGCTTTGATGATGGGGAATGCCGGATTTGGACGGACGTTTCTCTCGAACACGAAGTCTCTCTCGGAGTCGGGCTGAGCGAAGCGGTACCACCTCGGCCATGGTGGAGCCTCATTGCTATGTCCTTCTACTTCTGCAGCATGGACGTGTCCAGCATGCGCTCCAGCGTGGGAGCGGTTACTGCAGCGAGATCAGCGCCGCCATCCAGCACGTTTCTTCTCCTCCGCAGACTTTAGCAGCGAAACACCACGCTGTTCCCGTCCCTTCAGGGATGATCTCGAAGGCGGTGCCGGGTTATGGCTGCTCGCCCTCCTTATCGTCCTTGTCGTTGATCTGGACCTGTTCGAGAACACACGAGCGTTCAGAACGTTTGGATTACTTTGAATGTGATGTTTTGCCATGCTGTCGATTTAATGTGTTGATTTGGTGCGATTAATTATGGAAAAAATAACACATTAAAATAATTAATGCATTCAGTGTAGGCACCACACCCAGACCTGTCCGTCATCTTACTGACTGACCGAATGAATCAAGTTTTGAATGAATCAAGTGAGCAAATGATTCAGTGACTCAGTAGTTTGCTTCGTTTCTGAATGAATCAGCCGTTTGAACAAATCAATTGAATGAATGATTCAATGACTTACTTTTTTAACAAAAAATAATTTCAATATTCAATTAAAAAAACTAATTAAAATCAATGTTGAATCAAAATATTTCCTTCTAAAGATACTTTTGTTAATGTCAATTCAATTGAAAAAAATTGTAATGTCAATTTTCTTTGCAAAGATTTTTTAACAAATAATTTGTTTTTTGTTTACATATAAAATGACAAAAAAGTGAGTGAGTCATTGAATCATTCATTTAACCGATTCGCTGAAACAGCTGATTCATGAGTCACTGAATCATTCACTCACTTGATTCATTCAAAACTGTGGATTCATTCATTCATTCATTCATTCATTCATTCAGTCGTCCAGCATCGTGTCGGTCAGTTCATCAGTGTAAGATGACGGACAGGTCTGGATGTGACGGGTGTGTTAAACGCATTAATCACATGATCATATTTTTTCAATAATTAATCGCACCTAATGAACATGTTTAGATAATTGTAGTTTTTGATTCTAATATGACGGTTTAGTTTTTTTTAAATTTTTAATAGAACATAATATGCTACTTGAATCATGTTGTAGTGTAGTTTTGAGTTGTATAGTGAGTTTGCCCATAAAAACTTTCTGATGAAGTTCTTCTTGTTGAGCTTGTACTTGGGGGGGTTGGGTCGGGGATGGGTGGCTGGCCGTGGTTGGACTTGCAGCAGATCATGAGGCCGTCGAACAGGAAGATGTGGCGCTCGTGTTTGGCTCCACCCCGCGTGAGCGTGCCCTCCATGATGAACTCGTTGCAGCACTGGCCGATGTCTTTGCCCTCCCAGCCGTCGATGTTCCTCTGGATCTCATTCATCTTCTTGATGGCCAGGTGTTTGCCCTTCATCTGCTGGCTGTAGAAGCGGCACGCCGACTCGCTGAGACACAGAAAACAACAGTGCTGATCCTCTACTCTGTGCTGTTCTCCACTAAACTTCATCTGAAGCGTCTGTAAGATACTCCTGATTTGAGCTTTTCAGATTCTGTCCGTATCATGACTAAATGTGTTTTTGTCAGATCACTGATCATCTCTTCCTCTTTACTACTAGTTACAGCACCAAATAAACCCGAACGAGCATCAGAACGACTCACTCAACTCAATCCTGAATCATGAAATCGATCAATCAGTGTTTTTAATTCGCAGAAAGACATCAACAAATCAGCTTGAGATCAATAATGTCACGTCACTCAGAAAAGACCTTCGGTGGACATATATCTGATATTTATGACTCTACAATAAAGCATTTTGATGAATATCTGCACTGTATCAACTCAAATACATAGAGTCTATAATCCATAATAACACTTCCTGCAGTGAAAAAGTGTTCTGGTGTGAATCAGGGAGTGAAAATCTGCACTTACAGCACATCAAGCAGGTTTTAAAACAGCTCTAAAACAATATGTGTCTGGATTTTGATGTAAGAGACAACAGGAGATTGCACTTTTTTCACTGGAGGAAAGGTTATTATGGATTATCAGACTCTATGTCATTTGAGTTAAAAAAAGATCTTAATGCTGGATGTTGTGTTTCATCTTTTGTCTTTCTCCAGATGTTCAACTGATGGTACTGGAGTGGGATGTGGGATTACTTGTGGATATTATTGTGATTTTTTTTATCAGCTGTTTGGACTCTCATTTTCTGACGGCACCCATTCACTGCAGAGCATCCATTGCTGAGACACTGATGCAGTGCTACATTTCTACAAACCTGATGAAGACACACACTCATCCTGATCTCAGATGAACTGAGAGTGAGTGCATTAATTTTAGGTGAACTGTTCCTTTAATCAGATTCAAACACAACTATAACAGTGATGTTTTCTTCATAAGAGCGTCAGATCAACAGGCACATCAAATATTCCACCCTCTTCAAAACTATGAGCTGATTCCAGTCTAAAACTAAATCAAAGTAAATCAGAAACAAACAATTCTGCTCAACTGAGTCAAGTTAACATCATGAATCCTCTCAGATGATGAGCACAAAGTCTTTTCACAGTCATCGGTTCTTAGTTCTGAAGCAGAATCATCGCTTCACGAACAGCGTGAATGTGCTGAGGAAAGTTAACATCATACATTTACCGTAAGCATCATCCATACCTGTCCACATACACCAACCATACAAAACCAGAGGAACACGAGCCCACGGCACAAAACCAGCAGAAACCAGCTCAGATCCTCATGATTCCCCTCCGAGAGCGAGGACGACTGTGAACCAAGAGCTGTGCTTTCCTCTCTCTCTCTCGCTCTCTCTCTCTCTGCTCTCTGAGAACAATTAAACGCCCGGGACGCCCCCAACCTGACGCAACAGACCTCCACCTCCACCCCCCCCCCCTACCCGCTCACAGCTATTTTAGGGTCAGAGGGAAACACATGAGGAGCTGATGGGTGGAGACCTGTGTGTGTGTGTGTGAGGGAGAGAGAGAGTGTGTGTGTGTGTGTGTGTGTGTGTGTGTGTGTGTGTGTGTGTGAGTGTGTGTGTGTGTGTGTGAGAGGGTGTGTGGTGTGTGTGTGTATGTGTGTGTGTTGTGTGTGTGTGTGTGTGTGTGAGGTGTTGTGTGTGTGTGGTGTGTGAGTGTGAGTGAAGTGTGTGTATGTGAATGTGAGTGTGTGTGTGTGTGTGCTCCGTGTGGTTAGTGTGTGAATGTGTGCGTGTGTGTGCTGTGTGTGTATGGAGTGTGAGTGTGAGTGTGTGTGTTGTGTGGGATGTGAGCTGTGTGTGTTGTGTTCGGAATGTGTGTGTGTGTGTGTGTGTGCGTGTGCGCGTGCTACGTGTGCTGTGGGTAGTCGAACAGTCTGTGTGGTTGTGTAGGAGTGTGTGTTGGTGTGTGTGTCCCTTCCTTTGTGTGTGGGGTGTGCGTGTGCAAGTGTGTGTGGGCGTGTGAGTGTGCCAGTGTGTGGTGTGCCGAGTGTTGAGTGTGTGTTGTGTGGTGGTGGTGTAGACTGTTATGTGGCAATGTGTTGTGGAGCTTAATCCCGGGGGGTGGGTGTCATTTCATCTTCTGTCTCCGATGTGCATGGTGTGGTGAAATGTATGGTGTGTGTAAGTGTGTGTTGTGATTAGCTGGTGTGTGAGGTGAGGTGTTTAGTGTGTGTGTGTGGTTGATATAGTGTCGGCGTTGAGGTTGGTACCTGTTGTCCAGTGTGAGTGTGGCCGTGTGTGTGAGTGTGCTGCTGTGAGTGTGTGTGTGCATTGGTGGAGGGCACCGCCAAACCTGTTTAGTGAGGGTGGGTGTGATTGTGAGGTGTGTGTGTGTGTGGTTAGGTGAGTTGCGTGTTTTAGGTGGTGTGTGATCGTGTGATTGTTGTGGTGCGTGCGGGTGTGTGTGAGTGTGATAATAGTGTGTGAGGTGTGAGTGTAAGAGTGTTATGTGTGCGTGTGTGTGGTGTGAGTTGTGTAGTGTGGTAGTGTGTGTGTCCAGTGTGGTGGGTGTGTATCAAGTGTGTGTTGAATGAGTGTGAGTGTGCGTGTGTGAGTGAACCGTGTGAGTGTGTGAGGGCTGTGCTGATGAGTGGGGATGGTGTGTGTGTTCGTGTGTGTGTGGTGGGTGTGTGCGTGTGTGTGTTTGCTGTGCGTGTGTGTGGGGTGTGAGTGTTGCGAGTGCGTGTGAGTGTGCGTGGGTGTGTGGCGTGTGGGTGTGTGTGTGGGCGTTGACGTGATCGTGTGTGTGCGTGTGGGGTCGGGGCATAAAACCTGAGCACCCGTGTGCGAGGTGTGTTTGGTCCGTGTAGTGTTTCGGATGCGTGGTGTGTGATAGTGTGCGTGTGGAGTGTGTGTGTGTGCGAGTGTGAGTGTGTGAGTGTGTTGTGTGCGTGGGCTTGGGTGTGTGTGCGTGTGAGTGTAATTGTGTGTGGGGGTGGTGTGTGCGCTGTGGGGGTGTAGATGTGGGATGTGTGTAGTGTGTGGTAGTGTGAGGTGCGGGTGTGTGGTGCGTGTGAGTGTGTGTGGTGTGTGTGTGATGTGTGGGTGTGTGTGGAGGGTGAGCGTGTGAGTGTGTGTGTGCGTGTGTGTGTGTGTGAGAGTGTGGTGAGTGTGAGGTGTGTGTTGTGGGGTGGAAATTGGGTGTGTGGGTGTGTGGAGTGTGTGATGTGCGTGTGAGTGTGTGTGGTGACGTGGGGTGTGAGTGTGTTGTGTGTGTGGTGTGTGTGTGATGTGTGTGTGTGTGAGTGTGTGATGTGCGTGTGAGGTGTGTGTGTGTGTTATGTGGTGTGTTACGTGTGTGTGTGGAGTGCGGGGGTGTGTGTGTGTGAGTGTGTAGTGTGTGGGGTGTGAGTGTGGTGTGTGTGTGTGTGTGTGTGTGTGTGTGTTGAGTGTGTGAGTGTGTGGGTGGGTGTGTGTGTGTGAGTGTGTCGTGAAGTGTGGTGTGTGTGTGGTGTGTGTGTGTGTGTGAGTGTGGTTTAGTGTGGTGTGTGTCGTGCGGTGTGTGAGTGTGAGTGTGTGTGGTGTGCGTTGTGGTGTGCGTGTGTGGGTTGGCGAGTGTGTGTGTGCAGTGTGCGTGTGTGTGGTGTGTGTGTGTTTGTGTGTGTGTGTGGTGTGTGTGTGTGTGTAGAGTGTGTGTGAGTGTGTCGTGTGAGTGTGCGTGTGGTGAGGGTGTAGTGTGAGGGGTGTGTGTGTGGTGGTGTGGGTGTGTGTGGGTGTGTGGTGCGTGTGGGGGTGTGCGTGTGCAGTGTGTGAGTGGTGCTTGTGTGGTGTGCGTGTGTGAGTGTTGTGGGGTGGGGGTGGGTTGTGTGTGAGTGTGAGCGTGTGGGTGTGTGTGTGGGTGAGTGTGTGTGTGTGTGTGGTGGTGTGCGTGTGTGTTTGTGTGAGTGTGCGTGTGTTCGTGTGTGAGTGTGTGCGTGTGTGTGTGTGTGAGTGTGAGAGTGCGAGTGTGGGTGGTGTGAGTGTGTGTGTGTGGGTGTGGTGTGTGTGATGTGTGTTGTGTGTGTGTGTGCGGGGGCGTGGGGGTGTGTGTGTGGTGCGTGGTGTGTGTGTGAGTGTGTGGGGGTGTGGAGGAGTGTGGGGAGTGTGAGTGTGGAGTGTGTGTGTGGTGAGTGTGATGTGCGAGTGTGTGTGTGGTGTGTGTGTGTGAGTGTGTGGGTGAATGTGGTGTTGTGTGTGTGTGAGTGCGTGAGTGAGTGTGTGTGTGTGTCTGTGTGTGTGAGTGTGTGTCTGTGTGTGCATGCATGAGTGTGTGTGTGTGTGTGAGTGTGTGTGTGAATGTGTGTGTGGGGAGTGTGTGTGTGTGTGAGTGGTGAGTGTGAGTGTGTGGGGTGTGGGTGTGTTGTGTCGGAGTGTTGTGCTGTGAGTGTGTGTGTGTGTGTGTGTGTGTGAGTGAGAGAGTGTGTGTTGTGTGTGTGAGTGTGTGTGTGAGTGTGTGTGTGTGTGTGTGTGTGTGTGTGTGTGTGTGTACCTGAGGCGTCTCTTGGCGAGGCTCTTGGAGCAGATTCTCTCCATGCTGCTCTGTAGGTTCAGGAGGGCAGTAATGGCCTGCTTCAAACACTCTTTATCCTCCTCCTCCTCACTCTTCTCCTCCAGTTGCTGCAGAGACAGACAGACAGACGGTCAGTGTTCGGACTCATCTGACCATCTTTAGCACAGGGTCAGTTGATGGTAAAAACTAACAATCAATTAAACCACAAAAATACCTCATTAAAATAAATAAATAATCTTAAAAAAAAAACAATCAAAATAACACACTTACTAAAAATTTATTGAATCAAAAATATTAATAATTTAATATTTATAAAACAGAAAAAAAAATAAAACACTTACTAAAATTAATAAATAACAAAATGTTAAAACTAAAATTATTTTAAAATAAAAATAACTAAAAACCATTGCTAATAATTAAATCATAAAAATGTAACATTTAAATAAATCATTCTAAAATCAAAAAATCAAAATAAAAACGCAACAATTGAATCATAAAAATGTGAAATTAAAATAAATTAAAAATAAAAACAAATTCAATGTAAAATTAAAGCAAATAATTTTAGAATAAAAGCAATCAAAATAAAATCCTTATTAAAAAATGTATTAAATCTAAAAAGTAAATAAATAATATTACACAAATAAAAATAAATGAAAATTATTAAACTTTTTGATGAGTAGTTATTAAATGACAAAAATGTAAAACTAAAATAAATTAAATGTAAAAAAAATATCAAAAGAAAATATTTACTACAAATTTGACATCATGAGAAAATATTTTTTACTTATTTGATATAAATTAAAACATAAAATTAGATTATATTTTTAAATTAATATATAAAATAATGTAATATTTATAAATATTTTGTTATAATATATCTTGTTAATAATTATGATTTTGAATGTTGTTAATTTGGATTTATGTAGTTCTGGTGTGGAGTCTGTGTATGTTGTGTTTTTTTTATTATTTTAGTCTCTGGGCGTGTGGTCTGGTTTAGTTTTTTTTTTTCCTTTAAATAAATCCCTCCGAAAGAATCCAGGAAAGCAGCTTAGGGCTGCTGGGAGTGCTGGAGCTCTGGAAGAGGCACATGGTCGATCCTTGTGACTCCAGGACAGTAAGCCACTGATCCCAGGACTCAGACCCACCACACGAGGAACAGACTCAGCATAACTCAAGAGCGCTTTTATCAGCCAAGAGCCCCCTCCGAGCTCTTCTTAAGACAATTCCTTTAATAATGGTTACAACACCCTTCACATACGGATTCCCGCAGCAAAGGCTTTCTCCGTATGTCCTGTTAAAAGGAGTTTTATGTCATTTTAAATGTACACAAGTATTTTATTTGTTTAGTAATTTTAATTTAACTTTTCTTGTTATTTATTATCCGTTTTCTGTTAGAGGAGTTTTATGAATTTAAATGTTAGAGATTTTTATTTGAAGTTTTTTTGATATTTTTAGTTTTAGAATTTCATTTTTATTTGAAAGTCATACTAAAAAAAAAAAAAAAAAAAAAAAAAAATAGTTTAGTTTAATAATTTAACTTGTTTATAAGCATATTAATGTGATACTAGTAATTCACATAAAAATATTTTTATTTAAAAAAAAAATATTGCATTATAAATTATAATATTATTAATTAAAAATTAGTTAAATGATCACTATATTAATATTATTAAAAATAAAATAAAAATATTGAATTAAAAATATTTTTAAAGTGGTTTAGTTAAATAGAATCTATTGCAAATAGATGAAGTGCATCTCCAAAATAGTTTAAAAATACATAAATGTGTTTATTATTATTAAATAAGTAAATAATATAATATATATAGATAATAGGTCTGTCAAATGATTCAACGATTAATCACATTCCAAATAAAAGGTTTTTGTTTACTAATATATGTATGTGTACAGGGTATATTTTATTATTATATATAAATACACACACATAATTATATATTTAAAATATTTACGATGTATATACATTTATATGCTTAAATTTTATATTATATATAGAAGATAATTTAATATATAAACATAACATATTATTCTTCTTAAATATTACATTCATGTGTGTTATTTATATATCCACATAATAATCAAACAGATACCTACATTATATCTATTTCCAATAATATAACCACTATTTCAATTATTAACGTCAATAACAACCCCCGCCCTAATAAATCGAGATTATCTATATCGACAAATATATTATAAATATATGTCAATTAAAGAAGACTGTCACATAATCTTCATAAAAATGTACTTCTACTATAATTATGATTATTTATTAAATTCACCATCCAACATTTCCGTCGCGCATTATGAAATATCATTATTTCATTAAGCCCCACTCACAGCAAACCTCTTATACTACAACCTTTAATAATGACACTCAATATTCTTCTCCAGAATTTACTATCTCAACCTCATAAAAATGTTGAAGCGCACCTCCAAAATAGTTTATTATAGTTTGTTTGTTTTATTATTAAATAAATAAATATATATTATTAATACAAATGCATTATAAATTATATTATTATTATTAAATATAATGTGATTAAATTAATACTATTATTATTTATTTAAAATAAACTATAATATAATTATTAAATTCTGCAGCAGACTTTGAAAAGCGTTGATGCTCTAAATTTAGATTTTAATTTTAGAAATTAAAACTATTTTTTAAATAGTCCAGAAGAACAGAATTCATGTGAAGTTTCGAAGCAGGCGTTAGTTATTTTGTGCCTGTTACGCTCGGAAAACAATGATTCATTCCTGCAGTGAGGTGTCATGTGTGGGAATGTACACCTCGCCTTTAGAATCTCGATAGCTAATGCAGTTACAGTGGGGAGAGCGGCGTGAGGAGTATACCGTGTTAACACTATACTGCAAACCGCCTCTTTGAAGCCTTCACAGATGGACTGAAACCACACCACACACACACACACACACACCATTTAGAAACGTTATCATGCTGCAATGTCTTCTCTCACACTCAGTCCTGTGTGCGTCTACTGACCTCTGACCTGCAGTACCAGAGGCCGCTCCGGTTTGTGACACAGCTGACTCGGAAGTGATCGGGGAAGGCCGTGCTGCGCAGGATTATGCCTGGTGCTTACGGTCTACCGTAGGGGTCCAAAGGCCCAGAAGGCCAGCTCCTGAAAATGGCCCACGCCTCAGAGTTAATCAATGACACTGACCTCCATTGTTACACGCGGGAAAAACAAGCCAGAGAGAAGGTGAAGTGAGTGAGAAAGGCATTCCCAAGACACACACACACACAGATATTACTCATTATTCTTAAATTCTATCATTTTACTCTAACCTCCTAATTATAAATATCAATCTCTTAATATATATTACTGTTTATAATATACTTTAAAATGCACTAAGTATTAAATAAATAACTGAAATAAAGTATCTAATTGAATTATTCAAATAGTATATAATTTTATTCTCACTCCCACAAATTACTTTTAAATAAAATCCGAGAACTAATGACTTAATGTATTATAAAATGCTGAAAATATAGTCAAACTAAAAATATAACCACCTAGTATCACTAAAAATACATTCATCTATGACCTCATCCAAATGAATCATTTTATTTTAAAGATATACCTTATTGTAAATAAAATATGGAGATTAATAATCCCTCTTATTATTATGTAAATTATTAATGCATTACTAAAAACATCCAATCGCACAACTATTACTAAAATCATCTTATTACAACTTATTATTCTTAATACATATGTACAATAGTGTTAGAAATATATACACATGTAAAATATATAGTCACTACTTTATTAGTTAGAATGTAAAATTACCAATTACGTATCCTTAATCTATTATTAATAATAACAATACTGTACCCTTACTTTTACTATTAAATAACTAATCTTCTATTGTATTATATTTCAAATATTCCAAAATAAATACTTTACATCCTAGAATTAAATAATACATACTACATACTTTCTTAACTTTAAATCATTATATATTACTGTCCCATGTTAATCACTGACTATTATTCTAGTACTAATTCACATAAATATTACTAAAGCAGAAACTTGTTATAATCATAATATATATTGTTAAATAAAATAATTAACTAATAATTATTACTTTATTATTAAAAATTAAAAAGTGAAAGTAGTAATAACATTATACAACTACATTATTACGACTATATTATTTATTATATTAAAAATATTCCTATTTATTCATTATTATTAATTAAGATATTCAATACCATTAACTGAGACCCTAACAATTATAATAATTATTAAATAAGATAAATATATTTAAAGATATTATAATTATATTATTATTATTTATAACTAAATTATATAAATATTAGAGAATATAATTTAGAAATCATTAAACTATATCAGTTGCAGGTATAAATGTAATTACTTAAAATAGATCAACATATACTGTAATTATGATAAAATGAATTTAAATATGAATAGATATAATTATTTTAGCCGCGCCATTTGAGAATAAAATTTAATATATTTACATATAATTAAAATTATTCCTAAAAGGGGACCAATAAATGAATAATTAATTAAAATATTATAATGTAAATTATCCTTGTAATAGATAAATAATTAAACTTAAATTGAGCAAGATACGACATTAACACAAGACATAATAAATATAAATAAAATTAAATGATGAAAAAAGATTCAATAAAATAATTAAAAATTTATTTATATTAGCATGGCGTTGGAGCGATTAGCAAAAATAAACCCTGATGAGAATATAAAATAACTTAAATAAATGATATAGCTAATATATATAAGTTCGTCAGAATATAAAAATAGCTATATGCCTAAAAGGCCGCGACGGCTTACCAAGAATATATTAAATGAAATAAAAATTATATACTTTATCAAATAATGGAATATAAAAATAATTACCTTTAACCAAAGACCAGGTCGGGCTTGCCTGCAGACTCTGGGCTGAAATTTTAAACAGTTATAATATTATCCTTTAGCAACTGATTCACATCTAAAATAATATTTATGGAGATTCATATATAAAAGAGATACTAGCTTTACCACTAAGCTCTAAACAAAAATAAACTTGCCATCGACTGATTCCTTACATCCATAAATATAACTCCATTTTTTCATTAAATACAACTCAATCCCTCTAATATTAAAATTAATATTATATTCATTTAAAGAACACTTAGATATTACTAAAATAATTTAAAAAAAATTCCATTATTTAATTTAAAATAAGTATTAAAATTATTGTTTTTAATAAAATTATTAATTATTAAAATTATTATTATTTTGTAAAATAATGCAATGATAATATTTATTATTTTGTTTTTATTTGGTATTTTTATTTTTATTTAGTAGTAGCAGTAATAATAATAATAATAATTATTAGTAGTATTATTTTTTTTAAATAAAAATTATAATATTATAGTATTTT
>NC_056582.1:20797421-20810885 GCF_018340385.1 Cyprinus carpio | reverse complement strand
CAATTAACCCCAGACTAGCCCCTAATGCTAGCCCTAGCCTCACTAACCACTAGACTTAACCCACTAACCCAGCCCTGACCCACAAACTTTAAACATTCATTAACGCAAAACTTCATCAAATTCTGTACAGAAAAAACATAAAACTAATCCTCTATCTATCTATCTATCTATCTATCTATCTATCTATCTATCTATCTATCTATCTATCTATCTATCTATCTATCTATCTATCTATCTATCTATCCACACCAGCACCTAACACTTAACACAACCTTTGAGGGGAACAATATGTGTAAGTGACCACTAGAGGTCGCTAGAGGTAATTCATTCACATTCAGGTCATTTATGTGATTGGGTTTGAGGCTGTGAGCCCAGAAACCTGTATTGTCGATCAGCAGTTAAACTTGTCAGATTTCTCTCATGTCAGAAGCTCAGTGACATATGTATTATATAATTCCCTTTTTTCACATTGTTTTGTTAAGCTGCTTTGTCTTATGTCTACACATTTGTGTGCTGTTTAGCACAGATATCATCAAGCTAGCGGCTAACTCAGGAAGCAGCAAGTTTAAAGTTTGCACCCTTGGTGAGCGGAGCGAGGTGTGTATTTTTTTTTTTTTAGTTCAGTGTTTAAAAGACCGAAATCTTTAATGATGTAAAATGTCTACATTGACTGTTTCTGGAAATTGTTTTGTTGTGCCACTTGTACCAGGAAAGGTTAAAGTGTTAACTGAGCAAATTATTGTTTATGTGTTGTTATTTTAAATGGCTTTAAAGGTAATTTAATGTGCATTGCATATATACAAATGCATGATGATGCACTGTAAAAGGTGTAAAGGATTTAATTATACATTTTTGTTATGCCAAAGGCATATTAACCAGCTATTTGTGTGTTTACTTTTAGTTTTCACGGTGCTTATGCTCGTTCCAGAAGAATAAAAAAACGATTGCAGCTCTTAGAGACTCTCTGCCTCATATTAAGGAAGCCAAGGGCTGCGACAATATGTTCTTCCTTTCACACATACACACATGCCTGTGCACTCTCACACACACCTGTGCACAAACACACACACACACACACACACACAAAACTAATACCTTCTTTGCTAAAAAGACCATTGATTTCACAGGTTATTTCATTTGGATGTATTTTTTGCCTTTACCGATGACTGACTTCCTTTTTGTCACACTTTAGACTGTTGTACGGTCACATTGGATTTGAAAGCAACATCCTTTCTTCCATACATCCACGCTACCTGAAAGACGACAGCTTCCTGAATCCAACGATACCAGATATGTGCACATCGGACCTCCGCTTCAAAAGATACGGCCAGGTAAGCTTTGGCCAATCAGATCGCATATGCTAATGAGGGTGGAATTAATGAGGGTGAAACTCGTTTTTATCTATATACCTAGTTGCAATTAACCCCAGACTAGCCCCTAACCCTAACCATAAATCTGCTAACCATAGCCTCACTAACCCCTAGCCCTGACGTAAATTTTCTAAATTTCATATTTATTTTGAACCATTAGCGGTCCTCCCCGGATTCATACAGCCCTCCATCGGGTACCCTGGGTCTACAATTTGATTAATTTACTAAGAGAACAAATCATGTGGTTTAAAAATCTTTTAACCATAACTCATGTTATTAAAAATCATTGGAACATAATTCATGTGGTTAAAAATTATTTGAGGCCATTGAATGGTTATATCGGTTTTCTGAGGGATCAAAAGGTCATACTCATAATCAGATGTAGAAATGAGAGGGGATGTGTGCTTGTGAACTTGGCCTGGCTTGGATTGGTCTTTAGTGGTCAGTGGATGGATGGACCGAGCATAACCAGGTTCAGACCTTAGATTTGAACCCTTGGACGTTTCACTCCCCTAACCACACTACAGCTAAACCTTTGTCGGTGCATCACTCATGTCTGCCTTTCGTATGTGCAGTTCCTGTCTCATGACCGACTCCCTATGGTTTATTCACTGGTATTAAGATTTTGATGTTACATTATTGTTCAATAGTTCTGTACATTTAAATTATGAAGACATGCCTTTAATTATCAATTATGTGTGATTTTTCAAGATGAGTTTTATGTTTGATCATTGCTGAAAATAGATTTCAATTGTGAAGGTTGATTTCAATTATGTGTTATATGTGTTAATTAAGTTAGAAATACCCTTGGAATTTCAATAATGTTTTTTTTTAATCTATATTTCATAATTACTTTACATAAAGATACATTTGAGAACATGTACTCTTGCCTGAACATCTATTTTATATTCTGTTTTTTTTAGATACTACAAAAATACTACATTTGAAAAAGGATTCTTGAAAGTGCAGTACCTTTGTGTGACCACAAGATGTAGGTGTCACATCACCTATGAACCTACCCTATGTTAAAATCATACACACTTGTAAAGGTAAGGTTGTAAATATATATATTTGTATGATCCTGTGACACAACACACACACACACACACACACACACACAAACAACACCTCAACTAAACTTAAACTTACCAGTCACACACACCTGGGCGACACAGACCTAAGTCGTATACCCCTGGATTAAAATAAAATGATAAATCATTCACATTTAAATCATCATCATCATCAAACTTACATATACACTGTACACAAAGATGTACATGTTTGTTGCACACAATCACCTAGGCCGCACTGAAAAAAAAATCTCATACTCCTTGCTAAGAATACAATTATACATATTTTAATAAGCAATAATCATTCTCATTGTATACACAGAGGTGCAACCATGTTCGTCATAAAAAAGTGACACAGTCGAGCACAGACACAGTCACACAAAACTCAAAAGATGCTCTCTCTAATACAGTTGTATGATGGTGTCTTGTCTAATCCTGGTTGTCATCCCTTATCATGTCTAACCCCAAGTTACCCACACAGAACGTCGCCCTCTTGTGGAGAACCCCGTCACTGCCTTGCGATTCTATGCTCCGGCATTTGATCCGAGCGCTTTCCAACAAACACACACACAAACACAGCACCTCAACTGATCTTACCAGTCACACACACCTGTGTCTACCCATCTATCTTCTCCAGGAAATAACCCTTGGCTTCTCAGTCGCCCTCTCCTGGATAAAACTGTGAATAGCCATGTGTTCGAAATTGCTAAGGATTCCAACATTTTAGCAGAAAATTACACTCCAGAGGGAGCTCTTGAGCGGCTGACTTTATTCAAAGACATCTTTCAAGTCTAACTTCTAATGATGCACTCTCTCTCTCTCACAAACACACACACACACAAACACACACTCCTGTGCACACTCACACACACATGTGCACACACACACACACACACACACACACACACACACACACACACACAAACTGTCTGGAAAACTGTTTTTATACAGGCTTGTAATACCTTCTTGCTAAAAAGACCATTGATTTCACAGGTTATTTCATTTGGATGTGTTTTTTTTTCCCTTTACCGATGACTGACTTCCTTTTTGTCACACTTTAGACTGTTGTACGGTCACTAGGATTTGAAAGCAACATCCTTTCTTCCATACATCCATGCTACCTGAAAGACGACAGCTTCCTGAATCCAACGATACCAGTTATGTGCACATCGGACCTCCGCTTCAAAAGATACGGCCAGGTAAGCTTTGGCCAATCAGATCGCATATGCTAATGAGGGTGGAATTAATGAGGGTGAAACTCGTTTTTATCTATATACCCTAGTTGCAATTAACCCCAGACTAGCCCCTAACCCGAACCATAAACTGCTAGCCCTAGCCTCACTAACCGCTCTAACCCACTAACCCCCTGACCACAAAAACTTTAAACATGCTAGCCCTAGGCTCAAAAATCTTCATTAACGCAAAACTTCATCATCAAATTCTGTACAGAAAAAAACATAAATCTATAATCTCTATCTATCTATCTATATATATTTCTATCTATCTATCTATCTATCTATCTATCTATCTATCTATCTATCTATCCACACCAGCACCTACCACTTAACTTAACCTTTGAGGGGAACAATATTGTATGTGACCACTAGGGGTCGCTAGAGGTAATTCATTCACAGTCACGTCATTTATGTGATTGGTTTTGAGGCTGTGAGGCCAGAAACCTGTATTGTCGATCAGCAATTACACTCGTCAGATTTCTCTCATGTCAGAATCTCAGTCTATCTATCTCTCTATAATTCCCTTTTCTCACATTGTTTTGTTAAGCTCTCTTATCTCTACACTCTTTGTCTGCTGTTTCACAGATCCATCAAGCTAGCGGCTAACTCACACAGGAAGCAGCAAGTTTAAAGTTTGCACCTTGGTGAGCGAGAGCGAGGTGTCACACACACAGTTCAGTTGTTTCAAACAGACACACATCTTTAATGATGTAAATGTCATGTCTACATTGACTGTTTCTGGACATTGTTTTTTGTTGTGCCACACACACCAGGAAACACACACACACACACACACACACTGAGCACACACACACACACATGTGTGTTGTTATTTTAAATGGCTTTAAACACAATGTGCATTGCATACACACAAATGCATGACACATGCACTGTAAAACAAAGGATTAAATTATACATTTTTGTTATGCAGGCATCTAACCACATTTGTGTGTTTACAGTTTTCACACACTTATGCACGTTCCACACACAAAAAACGATTGCAGCTCTTAGAGACTCTCTGCATCACACACAACACACACCACACTGCGACAATATGTTCTTCCACATGTTCACACACTAAATTGCTCACACACACACACACACAAACACAGTTTGACTTCTAATGATGCACACACACACTCTCTCGTGCTCTCTCACACACAACACACACACACACACACACACACACACACACACACACAAACTAATACCTTCTTCCTAAAAAGACCATTGATTTCACAGGTTATTTCATTTGGATGTATTTTTTGCCTTTGCCGATGACTGACTTCCTTTTTGTCACACTTTAGACTGTTGTACGGTCACATTGGATTTGAAAGCAACATCCTTTTCTTCCATACATCCGCGCTACCTGAAAGACGACAGCTTCCTGAATCCAACGATACCAGATATGTGCACATCGGACCTCCGCTTCAAAAGATACGGCCAGGTAAGCTTTGGCCAATCAGATCGCATATGCTAATGAGGGTGGAATTAATGAGGGTGAAACTCGTTTTTATCTATATACCTAGTTGCAATTAACCCCAGACTAGCCCCTAACCCTAACCATAAATCTGCTAACCATAGCCTCACTAACCCCTAGCCCCTGACGTAAATTTTCTAAATTTCATATTTATTTTGAACCATTAGCGGTCCTCCCCGGATTCATACAGCCCTCCATCGGGTACCCTGGGTCTACAATTTGATTAATTTACTAAGAGAACAAATCGTGTGGTTTAAATATCTTTTTAAACATAACTCATGTTATTAAAAATCATTGGAACATAATTCATGTGGTTAAAAATTATTTGAGGCCATTGAAATGGTTATATCGGTTTTCTGAGGGATCAAAAGGTCATACTCATAATCAGATGTAGAAATGAGAGGGGATGTGTGCTTGTGAACTTGGCCTGGCTTGGATTGGTCTTTAGTGGTCAGTGGATGGATGGACCGAGCATAACCAGGTTCAGACCTTAGATTTGAACCTTGGACGTTTCACTCCCCTAACCACACTACAGCTAAACCTTTGTCGGTGCATCACTCATGTCTGCCTTTCGTATGTGCAGTTCCTGTCTCATGGCCGACTCCCTATGGTTTTTATTCACTGGTATTAAGATTTTGATGTTACATTATTGTTCAATAGTTCTGTACATTTAAATTATGAAGACATGCCTTTAATTATCAATTATGCGTGATTTTTCAAGATGAGTTTTATGTTTGATCATTGCTGAAAATAGATTTCAATTGTGAAGGTTGATTTCAATTATGTGTTATATGTGTTAATTAAGTTAGAAATACCCTTGGAATTTCAATAATGTTTTTTTTTTTAAATCTATATTTCATAATTACTTTACATAAAGATACGTTTGAGAACATGTACTCTTGCCTGAACATCTATTTTATATTCTGTTTTTTTAGATACTACAAAAATACTACATTTGAAAAAGGATTCTTGAAAGTGCAGTACCTTTGTTTGACCACAAGATGTAGGTGTCACATCACCTATGAACCTACCCTATGTTAAAATCATACACACTTGTAAAGGTAAGGTTGTAAATATATATATTTGTATGATCCTGTGACACAACACACACACACACACACACACACACAAACAACACCTCAACTAAACTTACCAGTCACACACACCTGGGCGACACAGACCTAAGTCGTATACCCCTGGATTAAAATAAAATGATAAATCATTCACATTTAAATCATCATCATCATCAAACTTACATATACACTGTACACAAAGACGTACATGTTTGTTGCACACAATCACCTAGGCCGCACTGAAAAAAAAAAAATCACACATACTCCTTGCTAAGAATACAATTATACATATTTTAATAAGCAATAATCATTCTCATTGTATACACAGAGGTGCAACCATGTTCGTCAAAAAAAAGTGACACAGTCGAGCACAGACACAGTCACACCAAACTCAAAAGATGCTCTCTCTAATACAGTTGTATGATCGTGTCTTGTCTAATCCTGGTTGTCATCCCTTATCCTGTCTAACCCCAAGTTACCCACACAGAACGTCGCCCTCTTGTGGAGAACCCCGTCACTGCCTTGCGATTCTATGCTCCGGCATTTGATCCGAGCGCTTTCCAACAAACACACACACAAACACAGCACCTCAACTGATCTTACCAGTCACACACACCTGTGTCTACCCATCTATCTTCTCCAGGAAAAACCCTTGGCTTCTCAGTCGCCCTCTCCTGGATAAAACTGTGAATAGCCATGTGTTCGAAATTGCTAAGGATTCCAACATTTTAGCAGAAAATTACACTCCAGAGGGAGCTCTTGAGCGGCTGACTTTATTCAAAGACATCTTTCAAGTCTAACTTCTAATGATGCACTCTCTCTCTCTCTCAACACACACACACTCTCTCACACACACACACACACACACACACTCACACACACACACTCACACACTCTCTCTCACACACACACACACACACACACACACAAACTGTCTGGAAAACTGTTTTTATAAAGGCTTGTAATACCTTCTTGCTAAAAAGACCATTGATTTCACAAGGTTATTTCATTTGGATGTATTTTCCTTGCCTTTACCGATGACTGACTTCCTTTTTGTCACACTTTAGACTGTTGTACGGTCACATTGGATTTGAAAGCAACATCCTTTCTTCCATACATCCAAGCTACCTGAAAGACGACAGCTTCCTGAATCCAACGATACCAGTTATGTGCACATCGGACCTCCGCTTCAAAAGATACGGCCAGGTAAGCTTTGGCCAATCAGATCGCATATGCTAATGAGTGTGGAATTAATGAGGGTGAAACTCGTTTTTATCTATATACCTAGTTGCAATTAACCCCAGACTAGCCCCTAACCCTAACCATAAACTGCTAGCCCTAGCCCTAACCACTAACCCCTGACCACAAAAACTTTAAACATGCTAGCCCTAGACCTCACAATAAACCTTCATTAACGCAAAACTTCATCAAATTCTGTACAGAAAAAACAATAAAACTAATCTCTATCTATCTATCTATCTATCTATCTATCTATCTATCTATCTATCTATCTATCTATCTATCTATCTATCTATCTATCTATCCACACCAGCACCTAACACTTAACACAACCTTTGAGGGGAACAATATGTGTAAGTGACCACTAGAGGTCGCTAGAGGTAATTCATTCACATTCAGGTCATTTATGTGATTGGGTTTGAGGCTGTGAGCCCAGAAACCTGTATTGTCTCAAGTTACACTCTCAGATTTCTCTCATGTCAGAAGCTCAGTGACATATCTATTATATAATTCCCTTTTTTCACATTGTTTTCTAAGCTGCTTTGTCTATGTCTCACATTTGTGTGCTGTTTAGCACAGATATCATCAAGCTAGCGGCTAACTCAGGAAGCAGCAAGTTTAAAGTTTGCACCCTTGGTCTCGAGGTGTGTTTTTTTTTTTTTTTTTAGTTCAGTGTTTAAAAGATCGAAAATCTTTTAATGATGTAAAATGTCTACATTGACTGTTTCTGGAAATTGTTTTGTTGTGCCACTTGTACCAGGAAAGGTTAAAGTGTTTAACTGAGCAAATTATTGTTTATGTGTTGTTATTTTAAATGGCTTTAAAGGTAATTTAATGTGCATTGCATATATACAAATGCATGATGATGCACTGTACAAAGGTGTAAACAAATTATACACACACACATGCCACAGCATATTACACACATTTGTGTGTTTACTTTTAGTTTTCACGGTGCTTATGCTCGTTCCAGAAGAACAAAAACGATTGCAGCTCTTAGATACTCTCTGCCTCATATTAAGGAAGCCAAGGGCTGCGACAATATGTTCTTCCTTTACATGTTCAATAGTCTAAATTGCTCAAGCCTACCTGCTGTTTTATCTCAAATTGTTTACACACTTCACACACACACACTCACACACACTTTCTCTCTCTCACACACACACACACACACACACACACACACACACATGCCTGTGCACTCACACACACCTGTGCACAATCACACACACACACGCACTCACACACACAAACTAATACCTTCTTCCTAAAAAGACTATTGATTTCACAGGTTATTTCATTTGGATGTATTTTTTGCCTTTGCCGATGACTGACTTCCTTTTTGTCACACTTTAGACTGTTGTACGGTCACATTGGATTTGAAAGCAACATCCTTTCTTCCATACATCCACGCTACCTGAAAGACGACAGCTTCCTGAATCCAACGATACCAGATATGTGCACATTGGACCTCCGCTTCAAAAGATACGGCCAGGTAAGCTTTGGCCAATCAGATCGCATATGCTAATGAGGGTGGAATTAATGAGGGTGAAACTCGTTTTTTTTTATCTATATCCCTAGTTGCAATTAACCCCAGACTAGCCCCTAACCCTAACCATAAATCTGCTAACCATAGCCTCACTAACCCCTAGCCCTGACGTAAATTTTCTAAATTTCATATTTATTTTGAACCATTAGCGGTCCTCCCCGGATTCATACAGCCCTCCATCGGGTACCCTGGGTCTACAATTTGATTAATTTACTAAGAGAACAAATCATGTGGTTTAAATATCTTTTAAACATAACTCATGTTATTAAAAATCATTGGAACATAATTCATGTGGTTAAAAATTATTTGAGGCCATTGAATGGTTATATCGGTTTTCTGAGGGATCAAAAGGTCATACTCATAATCAGATGTAGAAATGAGAGGGGATGTGTGCTTGTGAACTTGGCCTGGCTTGGATTGGTCTTTAGTGGTCAGTGGATGGATGGACCGAGCATAACCAGGTTCAGACCTTAGATTTGAACCTTGGACGTTTCACTCCCCTAACCACACTACAGCTAAACCTTTGTCGGGGCATCACTCATGTCTGCCTTTCGTATGTGCAGTTCCTGTGTCTCATGGCCGACTCCCTATGGTTTATTAACTGGTATTAAGATTTTGATGTTACATTATTGTTCAATAGTTCTGTACATTTAAATTATGAAGACATGCCTTTAATTATCAATTATGTGTGATTTTTCAAGATGAGTTTTATGTTTGATCATTGCTGAAAATAGATTTCAATTGTGAAGGTTGATTTCAATTATGTGTTATATGTGTTAATTAAGTTAGGAAATACCCTTGGGATTTCAATAATGTTTTTTTTTAAATCTATATTTCATAATTACTTTACATAAAGATACATTTGAGAACATGTACTCTTGCCTGAACATCTATTTTATATTCTGTTTTTTTTTTTAGATACTACAAAAATACTACATTTGAAAAAGGGATTCTTGAAAGTGCAGTACCTTTGTGTGACCACAAGATGTAGGTGTCACATCACCTATGAACCTACCCTATGTTAAAATCATACACACTTGTAAAGGTAAGGTTGTAAATATATATATTTGTATGATCCTGTGACACAACACACACACACACACACACACACACACACACACACAAACAACACCTCAACTAAACTTACCAGTCGCACACACCTGGGCGACACAGACCTAAGTCGTATACCCCTGGATTAAAATAAAATGATAAATCATTCACATTTAAATCATCATCATCATCAAACTTACATATACACTGTACACAAAGACGTACATGTTTGTTGCACACAATCACCTAGGCCGCACTGAAAAAAAAAATCACATACTCCTTGCTAAGAATACAATTATACATATTTTAATAAGCAATAATCATTCTCATTGTATACACAGAGGTGCAACCATGTTCGTCATAAAAAAGTGACACAGTCGAGCACAGACACAGTCACACAAAACTCAAAAGATGCTCTCTCTAATACAGTTGTATGATCGTGTCTTGTCTAATCCTGGTTGTCATCCCTTATCCTGTCTAACCCCAAGCTACAGTACTTTCCACTTTCAGTTCTTGTGGAGAACCCCGTCACTGCCTTGCGATTCTATGCTCCGGCATTTGATCCGAGCGCTTTCCAACAAACACACACACAAACACAGCACCTCAACTGATCTTACCAGTCACACACACCTGTGTCTACCCATCTATCTTCTCCAGGAAATAACCCTTGGCTTCTCAGTCGCCCTCTCCTGGATAAAACTGTGAATAGCCATGTGTTCGAAATTGCTAAGGATTCCAACATTTTAGCAGAAAATTACACTCCAGAGGGAGCTCTTGAGCGGCTGACTTTATTCAAAGACATCTTTCAAGTCTAACTTCTAATGATTTTCTCTCTCTCTCTCACACACACACACAAACACACACTCACTCCTGTGCACACTCACACACACACACACACACACACACACACACACACACACACACACACACACACACACAAACTGTCTGGAAAACTGTTTTTATACAGGCTTGTAATACCTTCTTGCTAAAATGACCATTGATTTCACAGGTTATTTCATTTGGATGTATTTTTTGCCTTTACCGATGACTGACTTCCTTTTTGTCACACTTTAGACTGTTGTACGGTCACATTGGATTTGAAAGCAACATCCTTTCTTCCATACATCCACGCTGCCTGAAAGACGACAGCTTCCTGAATCCAACGATACCAGTTATGTGCACATCGGACCTCCGCTTCAAAAGATACGGCCAGGTAAGCTTTGGCCAATCAGATCGCATATGCTAATGAGGGTGGAATTAATGAGGGTGAAACTCGTTTTTATCTATATACCTAGTTGCAATTAACCCCAGACTAGCCCCTAACCCTAACCATAAACTGCTAGCCCTAACCCACTAACCCCTGACCACAAAAACTTTAAACATGCTAGCCCTAGGCTCAATAAATCTTCATTAACGCAAAACTTCATCAAATTCTGTACAGAAAAAAACATAAAAAAACTCTATATATAACATCAAACTAATCTCTATCTATCTATCTATCTATCTATCTATCTATCTATCTATCTATCTATCTATCTATCTATCTATCCACACCAGCACCTAACACTTAACATAACCTTTGAAGGGAACGATATGTCCTTCCTTTACATGTTCAATAGTCTAAATTGCTCAAGCCTACCTGCTGTTTTATCTCAAATTGTTTAAGTCTGATTTCTAATGATACCTTCTCTCTCTCGCTCTCTCTCTCTCTCCCTCTCTCTCTCTCTCTCCTCTCTCTCTCTCTCTCTCTCTCACACACACACACACACACGCACACACATACACACATGGATGCGCACTCTCACACACACCTACGCACACACACACTCACACACACACACACACACCCACACGCCTGTGCACTCTCACACACACCTGTGCACACACACACACACACACACACTGACGTCTGTGCACTCTCACACACACCTGTGCACACTCACACACACAAACACACACACGTCTCACACACACACACTAAGAGGATGCAACACACACACACTCACACACACACACACACACACACACACACACACACAAACACACAAATGCCTGTGCACTCTCACACACACACCTGTGCACAATCACACACACGTACTCACACACACACACAAACTAATACCTTCTTCCTAAAAGACTATTGATTTCACAGGTTATTTCATTTGGGTGTGTTTTGCCTTTGCCGATGACTGACTTCCTTTTTGTCACACTTTAGACTGTTGTAAGGTCACATTGGATTTGAAAGCAACATCCTTTCTTCCATACATCCGCGCTACCTGAAAGACGACAGCTTCCTGAATCCAACGATACCAGATATGTGCACATCGGACCTCCGCTTCAAAAGATATGGCCAGGTAAGCTTTGGCCAATCAGATCGCATATGCTAATGAAGGTGGAATTAATGAGGGTGAAACTCGTTTTTTTATCTATATACCTAGTTGCAATTAACCCCAGACTAGCCCCCCCTAACCCTAACCTGCTAAACTGCTAGCCCTAGCCCCACTAACCCCTGACCACAAAAACTTTAAACATGCCCTAGCCCTATTCATAATTTTAAGAAAAAATTATTTAAGGCATTGAAAAACTATATCGGTTTTCTGCCATTGAAAAAGGTCTGACTCATAATCAGATGTCAGATGAAATGAGAGGGGATGTGTGCTTGTGAACTTGGCCTGGCTTGGATCTATCTAGTCTATCATCTAGTGGATGGATGGACCGAGCATAACCAGGTTCAGACCTTAGATTTGAACCTTGGACGTTTCACTCCCCTAACCACATCCACACAGCTAAACCTTTCGGTGCATCACTCATGTCATGTCTGCCTTTCGTATGTGTAGTTCCCTGTCTCATGGCGACGACTCCCTATGGTTATTCATTCACTGGTATTAAGATTTTGATGTTACATTATTGTTCAATAGTTCTGTACATTTAAATTATGAAGACATTCCTTTCATTGTCAATTATGTGTGATTTTTCAAGATGAGTTTTATGTTTGATCATTGCTGAAAATAAATTTCAATTGTGAAGGTTGATTTCAATTATGTGTTATATGTGTTAATTAAGTTAGAAATACCCTTGGAATTTCAATAATGTTTTTTTTTTAATCTATATTTTCATAATTACTTTACATAAAGATACATTTGAGAACATGTACTCTTGCCTGAACATCTATTTTATATTTTGTTTTTTTTAGATACTACAAAAATACTACATTTGAAAAAGGATTCTTGAAAGTGCAGCAGTACTTTTTGTGTGACCACAAGATGTAGGGTGTCACATCACCTATGAACCTACCCTGTTAAAATCATACACACTTGTAAAGGTAAGGTTGTAAATATATATATTTGTATGATCCTGATCCTGTGACACAACACACACACACACACACACACAAACAA